>NW_026112773.1:0-63829 GCF_024323335.1 Lathyrus oleraceus | reverse complement strand
TTTATATTATAAAATATTTATTTAAAACATATTAAAACAAAATTATTAAATTTTCTTTATAAGTAACAGGAATAAAAAAATCTAAAAGTAGAACTAATGAATTTTTTTTTTGTTAAAAACATAAAAAATATATATTATATGTTAAAAAATAAATTAAAAAAATAATAATACAATTTTTTGTTAAAAAATAGAATAAGAAAAAACTTTAAAAACTGAATAATATATTTTTTTTTGTTTTTAATACATATTTTTATTAATTGTTAATAACATATCATTTTTATTAAAAATAGAATAAATATATTTTTTTATATAACAAGTGTGAAAAAACAGAATATATTATTCGTTTAATTTTAATATATTATTCGTTTAATTTTGTTAATAATATGTTGATATTTTGTTTTAATATATATTTATATTAAAAAAATTAATATATTTAGTAAATATGTGCATATAACTAAAACTAAATTTATAATTTAAAAAAAATGCAAACTAAAACTCTTAAGTAAATAAACATTTAAGTGATATCAATTACTTAAATTGAGTATTTTTAGTATAATACAACTAGTTTGTATAAAATATTATATGTAGTTAATATAAGTATATGTTTCAAACAATATGTAATAAAATATTAGTAAGTATGTAGTTATTAATTTGATTAACTTTTGTAAAATTATCATGAATTAACTCTATTAAGTTTTTTTATTTGTTAGTTAATGTTTATTATATGCTAGTTATTTTAAATAATAGATTTTTTTTGAAATGATCAATTGATTAAAATATTGTTGTGATTAAAATGATAACGATGTTGTAAATATGGGTTATGCAATATTATAAATATTATCATACTTGAATATACGATCCAACATATTTAAAAAGACGTGAACTTAAACCATATTTAAAACAACGTTGTCGAAACAGAAATAAAGGAGGATAAGAAAGTATATAAGATTGATTTAATAAATTGGTTTAACAAAGTGGATAAATATTAGTTTAACAGATTTCAGATATAATGCTTCTATTGTAAGTAATTATTGTTTTAATTATCAATTAATATTCTTCAACACTGCAGGAGAAGTGTATTTGAAATGTAAAAGAATGAAGTTAAACTTGAGGGTAAGTAATTTTTGGAAGAGAGCATCAACTCAAATTTCTAACCTGCTTAAACGTGCTAGACTTGGTTAGAAATAGAAAATGAGCTGCCCTCCATGGATTCAAATGCGTTTAAGACAAAATCTAAAAAAAGCAAAGAAAAATAGAGTTTCCGAAAATGGGGTTGCAATTATAGAGCTGAAAGTTTTAATATTGCCTAATATACTCTTTGAATAGTAATTATAAACTCTACTTTTTTTAAATTATATTTTTATTTATGATTAATACCACTTTCCCCCTTTTATATATATATATATATATATATATATATATATATATATATATTTTTTTTTTTTTTTCTTTTCTATTTTTTCCTATAAAAAAATTGTGAAACCAATCTTATCACTTAAAGATCTGGTCATTTTAAACCTATTGCAAAAAGATTCAACAAATTCGCATATATTACATGTTGAATGGACTTTTTTTCTTTTTTTCTTTTTTTAAATTCCAACTAAGCAGACATAGCTTTACTTATTTTTATTTTTATTTCAACTTATAATTTTATTTTTGTCTTTAATCACTTTTAAGTTAAACATCTATTAAAACCTAAAATAATAACTATTCTATCATCACAGATTATATATAAACACATTATATACGAATTATAAAACAAATAAAATTTTAAGATTAACACATTATAAACACATTATTAATGAAATTTTGCAACAAATAAAATTCATATATATAGTCAAAATTTATGCCTTCAAACACATTTAAATCACAAATATCATTTAAATATTTATTTAAATTTAAATTAATATTCAAACAAAATCTCTTTCCAAAATTTAAAAAAAAAAACGTTAAAAAAATAGTCAAAATGTATCAAGTGTCATTAATCATCTCTTTACAACATCTTATTTGATTTTAAAATTAATACTCAAAATTTATCAAGTATTGTTAATACGTAAATTTTTTTTTTTAAAATAATGTATTTAATAATATTTAAATATGTTTGAACGATATTAAAAATCACAAATCACAAATAATTCACATTTTTTTAGTTCAAACATCTTAACAGTATTTAAATATGTTTTCATATGTTTATATATATATATATATATATATATATATTATATATATATATATATATATATATATATATATATATATATATATATATATATATATATATATATATATTGGAGAGTTTTTTTTTAAATAACCAATATTTTCAAATTAAATACCCCAATAATCAACTTTCCCCATTATTAATCAAAATATCCATGTTTCAAACAAAAAAATTACAGTTAAAAGGAGACACCACTAGTAGTAGCGCACGCACTGAAAATTACACATGGGTGTCATACGGTCTGATGCATGCAATATCTCTAAGCCATTCCTTTTAGTGCATGCATTGTTAGCCTAAAAGGAGGTGTCACTCCCCCTAGTGCCATTGTGTACAGAGTTTTTTTAGATAGGTCTTCATTCTCCATCTTTTTCCACACATCTTCTCATTTCATTCTTTATTTTTTCTTCTAAATTTCTAACATGATTATTAAAAGAGATTCTCATGTCTGTGTCTGACCCGAGGTATTTGATCGATCCACACCTACGAATTTCGTCTTTATACGCCCAACATGATTACCAACAAACATACCCAACAACCAACCCTACAAAATTATCAATCGACCTATAACCAAGAACCAATCCCACAACATTATCAAACCTCATACACCCAACAACCGATCAAGCATAATTATCAAACCACATACACCTAAACCGCGACCAATTCATGTCACACACCCAAACACAAAATTAAGAACATGGACCATACCACCAACAAACATATGCGGTCACCACATCTTACCATAGCACCAATGGGCATATGACACCACTACATCCTACCATAACATCCAATCAATATACACCCAAACATCACATCACCTAATCACCAAAATATTTCACCACCAAATCACCAAAACATGTCACACTACCAAACACACCCAACCAACACATTCCTATCAAACTCTACAACAACCATTGCTTCATTTTCAAATAACATTTATGTTCCAATTTAATCAACCAGCTCGCCCACCCATAACCGAACCAACACGACCCAAATAATATGACATGGGCATCGAAATCTATTACGGTAGTGCCTATAACTGGCAAGAGACGCTATATTTGATTGATAATACTAATATCACAGGCACCTCGCACCAAACACCTCAGGTTAATCGTTTAAGGCAACAAATACCTCAGCGAAATCGTGTGTCGCCTCAACACTGAATGACATTGTCGGGTCATGGAACCGATGGCCGTTATGATCAAGTGCATCGTTAAAATATGTTGACTAAATTTTTTACATGTAATTCTATTTAAATTTAATAATATTAATATTTAATTTTTTAATTTTCCAATCTTTTTATTTTTTATTTATTATAACTTTAAATTTAAAAAATGCAGTACAATAGGGGGAGTGGTGCCTCCTCATAAGTAAAAAATGTATTAATAAATATTCAATTTGTGCTATATCATCAAAAACACATTTTAATATGTGATTTAGTGTGTAAAAATTTAAAAATAAAATTCAAAAACATTTTAATATTAATTTGTTATTAATATGACAAAATAATAAGATTAAGATAATGGGATAATATATAATTAATTTGTAAAATAAACTCATTGGCTAAGTGGTAAAAGTCTACACCCACCTCCCCTATGATCTAGGAAAAAAAGTTGGGTTTTTCTTAATTTAATAATTTAATAATATTAAAAATAAATAAAAAATGAAATGAAATTACACGTGAAAATAAAAATAATTCAAAGTAAAAATAAGTAAAGCCACGACAACGCAATACATGTGCGTCTTTACTAAATCTTTTAGCCATAGAGTTTAAATCGGCTTCAAATGACAAGAATGGTTTCATAATTTTTTAACAGAGGAAAAGCAAGAGTCGCCTATATGAAAGGGGAAAAGTGGTATTAATTCTTTTATTTATTATATATTCTGAATTAAAGTTAATTGTATTAATTAGACTAAGGAGAACGGGGAACCCCAATAATGAATGAGTTTCATAAAAGGATGTATAGGAGGAAAACTAGTGAGTATGTCAATGAGCGTGCTAGAAAAACTTAGGTAAGTTGTTATTTATATTTAATTATTTTATACAACTAAATTGTTTAAACTCTAATATTTTATTTATTTTTTATAGGAGGAAAACTAGCGAGTATATCATAGACGGCTCCCTCAATTCATATACGAACATCCTGAAGTAGTTGTTTTGAGGGGCCCATATCCTGTTGATAAAGTTGTGTTACTGCATATTTAGACTGATGTAATTGGTGGGAAGAAAAATGGAAAAGTTTATGTTATTGGACCTTTGGCCTCCAACTATTGAAACTGTGATATAAGTTTATTTACGAGAATTGCAAATGGGGAAGGGTCACCACGTCCACCACTATTAACCCCTGAAATGATGAAAGCATTGAGACAATTAGTTATAAATGAGGCGACATGTGAAGCAGCGACACATTAAGCAGCGTGTAAGGTTGAAATAGAGGAAATGAGGAAGAGACAATTTGAATTAGAGAAACCCTTATGAGTTTCACAATAGCAAATGCAATAATCTATGTTCTCACAAAGGAACCAAAGTCATGGTTCAATGGGTGAAAACCAAGGTTTTGATGGATATGACGAAGTTGGTGGATTTGGAGGGGTTGGTGGTCAAGAAGCGGTGAGCAAGGATGAAGAAGATGAAAGTAATGAAGATAACATGGATGATTGATATTCTCATAATTGTTAGATATTTTTATTGTTATTTGAATTTTTAATATTCAAATATTAATTTTTGAATTTTATTAATAATTTTTTAATTTAATTTTTACAAGATTTAAATATTTAAAATTATTTTTTAAGTTAATTTTTACAAAATTTTATCATATTCCCACAAATTCTTTATTATATTTATATTATTAGAATATTAGAATAAATATTTATAATAATATAAATATAATATTTTTTTTGTAATATCCCATATTATTCAAAGTATCTATTATTGTTAATTAAAGAGAATTATGCTAAACATTAGACTTAGCATTGTAAATTGGGATTATGTGCTTAAACAAGAAATTTAAGTTAAGTAAAGGGTATTTTGGTATTTTCACTCAGAATCTATTTAAACCCAAAAATTCCTAGCAATCTCATTATTTTCTTCATCTCACTAACCGAAAAATGTTTCTTGCTACTCGCACATGGGGAGGAATGAAACGTTAATTTATGCTTCGCATCAGAATGGGTAAAACATCATTCGTTTGTGAAAAGATTTTACATCGCACTAAGGCGGTAAAAAAGGTTTGATTGTTTGGATTGCTTTTAGGTGGAAAAAGAATATTCAAACGGGAAATCTATTATCACTTGTATTCAAATATTCGAGACTAGGATTGGATATTACATCCAAGTAATCATTTTTAATCCATTTGATTGCGTAAGGTTTGAAACTTGTTTGGTGGATTTTAAGCGGAAGATAAATACTCGAGGGGACAAGCTATTATGGCTTGTACCCAAGTATTCGAGTATGAATTATATATTACATCCAACTAATCCTTTTTAATCCATTTTATTATGCTAGGACTAGTCATAAATGCTACTATGTCAACCTATGACTAAAGTGATCAAAACCCCATGACACTAATACGCGAGCACGTCAAACACGACCCAAAATGGAAAATTACTGGCCTCCCTCCCTCTTGTAGCTAGCTACTTTAAAGGTTGTAGTAGGTCCACTATTACATCAACCTCAAACCGAGTTTACACATGAGGGCATGAGAATGGATATAAACCCTTGTCGGGACACGATCTCTAGAGACATCAAATACAATTTGAACATAAAAGTAATGGAAAAAACTTGAACTCAATAAGCAAAGATACGAGTTAGATACAAATACACACACGCGCATATATATATATATATATATATATATATATATATATATATATATATATATATATATATATATATATATATATATATATATATATAAGAATGATATTTTTATATGAAAACATGAGAATGAACCTGAACCATATAATATGTATCATTTTTATTCAATTAACTTTCTCTCTCCTCCATTATTAAAATAAATAACTTAAGTTAAAATATTATATTTTTAGCTATCAAAATTGTCTCACCTCTCACCAATTTATTTAAATCTAATGATTCATATTCATTATGACATTCTCACATAAAAATATCATTCTCATTGAATACCTAACACACACACACATATATATATATATATATATATATATATATATATATATATATATATATATATATATATATAAGATTTACATTCACATACCTTAAATAACAAAACTACCCGTGTTAAAGAATCATTTGCATGTCTTCCATTATCTGGTTAAAATTGACTAGGATGGAGAGATGGGGCGGTCAAATAAAAATATTCAGCTTATCTAAAAGAATTTTCAAAAACGTCCCGACCACAGAAAAACCTTCTCTCAAGGAATTGAACAATTTCTTACATAGGGAAAGATTTTTCTCGCTAATAATAATAAAAATTCATAAACCCTAAAGAATAAGAAAATAAACTTAAAACCCAACCAATGAAAGAGAAGAAATGACAAATCCTAATGAAAATGGAAAAAATGAGATACAAAATAAAAGAAATAATTGAGTTGAAAGAGAAATACAAAACTATTTGCTAATATAAAAGGGAAGTGAATGTTGGGTAGAATTACGATTTCGTAGGCCCTAATCGGTGAGCAAAGGGAAGGAGAAAATTGTAAGAAAATTAAAGGATTAATGGTGATCGAATTGAAGTCGAAAGATGAAGGGTGGGCCAATAAAATTTCAGTTTGTTTTAGTGGCTCTGGCTTAGAATCTAAAGCATGAGAGTGAAGAAGGAAAATTAATAATGAAAGAGAAGAAGGAGGAGGTCGGGGCGTTCGAGGATCTGCAAGTCATTTTAGATTTCGACGTGCGATGTTTTATAGAAGTGTGATTTTTCACATTATTTCATCATTGAAGAGAGTTTTTGTTTAGTGTTTATGTTTTGTGATAAATTATAGGGATTCTAATGGGCAAAGTTTGGGCAGGGTACTATAATACTCATCCCCATACCCGCAATTTAAAAAATCTCTGTGCTCGAGCCCATACCCGCTTGGGTGTCAAAGTTAGCACCCGTACCCGTGCCCTATGGGTATGTAAGTACCCATACCAGTACCCGTGACCCGCATTCCTAGTAAAAATAAATAGATCAATTATAAAATATCATATAATTTTAAGTTTTTAAAAACATTAAAAAAAATTCAAATAATTTATTGTTGAAATAAACGAACACTTATATTAAATATGTAATGGCTTAACATTGATATACATTTTATAATTGATAAACATGCATTTTTATATAACAATATAAACTAAAATATATAAATAAAAATAAAAATACATAAATATATAGTGTGCGGGTATGGGGCGGGCTGAGTACCAAGATGCCCATACCCGCACCCGTACCCGCTTTTTTTATGGGTAATTACCCGAGCCCACGCCCGTACCCATTTTTGCGGGTTTTTTCCCTACCCGTTATGGGTAAATTTGCGGGTGCCCATTAGGGATGGGTCAAATTGCCATCCTTAATAAATTAGCAAAAACACTTTAGATTAGGTGATTAAGCATCTTGTCCAAGCACCGAACAGGAGGGGTTTTATAAAATTATAATTAGTTACATTTTTAAGTTTTTAATATGTACAATAAGACAACACTTTGTGATTTTTTTTTAAATAATCAGTTTTTTCAAAAAAATCGAAAATAACCAATAATTAAAAAAAAAACTAAAATAACCAGGTTTTGTAGAGGATGTGCCAGATGAATTGGTGCACCCCCAAAGCAGTAAGAGGAGGCGCCAATAGCATTGGCGCATGCATTGGACTCCTCATGAGGAGGCACCGATGCTATTGGCGCATGCATTGGTCCTCATGAGAAGGCGTCAATGCTCCTGGCGCCTAGGTACAATGGTTGGTGTATGTGCCAATTCATCTGGCGCATACACCCCTTGTATTTTTTTTTTTAACTTTTGTAAATTTTTTTAATTTTTTAATTTTTAGTTTTGATTATTTAATAAATAAAAAATAGTAATGGAAAAAAATAAATTTATTGATAATATAATAATTGGTTACATTTGACTGACAATAAACTAATGACCGGCTTGATTATAACATCCCCATATTCCACATCCAGGTGCGTTAGTTTGTCTCCGAGGTCTCCCACAATTTTCTTGAGGTGTTTGAGGTCTTTGTGTGCTGACCTGATCGAGCGATGGTTGATGGAGTTCCAGCGATATTTGACAGATGTGTCATCATTTGCTCCCAATATCCAGAGGGGCTCTGGCCAACGGCGCTTCCGTAATAGAGTTCGGTGCCCATGTCATCGTAGTTAGGTCGTTAGGGTTGGGTGAATTTGGGAAGGTATAGTTTCCCAAATTGGGTCATTGAGTCATTTTGAAAACGAAGCAATGGTTCCTAGGGGGTACTATAGTTAAACAATGGTTGGGTGTTATGTTGATGGGATATTTTGGTGGTCATTGGTGGGGGGCTACGATGAAGTGACCCATATGAATCATCTGGGATATAGACGGTTGTGGTTTCGGGGTTTGATTCTTGGTTTTATGTTTGGGTGGGGTGGTATGAATGGATTGCAACGTTAGATGGTTGGTTGTTGGGTGGATGGCATGAACAGGTTGCGAGGTTGGGTGTTTGGTTGTTGTGTGTATGTGGTAGGTTGATGATGTGTGGTTGGTTGTTGGGTTTCAGTGGGTTCACATTGGTGTTGGGTGGGGAATTGTTGTGGGGCGTAGAATGACGAAGCAAGTTGGCGTGGATCCATCAAATACCGCGACTCAGATACAAATTGCTGAGTTGTTACCGACCTAAACCATGCCATATACTGTTGAGTCGGTCTTACACCATGAATGTCTGGTTCGTTTAAGATGTTTGTCGTCGATTCCTCCATTGACGACACGTCTCTTTTGCAAAGTCTCTCCAGTTAGAATAATCCCATTGTGCATCAACCCTTTTTTGATGCCAATTCCCCAAACACGTGGGAGATTTTGGAATTTGTTGTAGCATTCTGAACTACAATTTGACCCGGTCACTTTAGTGCATTTTCATCGTAGTGAACCGGATAATCGATGTCTTCACTGTCTAAATTGCAGCATCGTCATGGTTCACATCATGATCCAGACCTAGATATGGCCTCTAGGTAAACTGTAAAACAATACGAAACGATTAGATGGAAAATAATTTGATAAGTATTTTTAAATTAAAATATAGTTGGGTAGGATTATTACATCGTCATGTCCAATATGGTCCAATAGATTGCGATAGACTACAATAGCGTGTTTCAGACACCTATTGTAGTTCATCCCCCTTACTGACCACCTTAGATAAAAAAGAAGTGAAAAATATTATTTACTGTTAATTATAATATAAAATATAATTAACTAAATGGTAAATGGTAAAGTGTTAGACTTACTTGGTTGCAAACGGGAACACGAATGGGCGTTCATTTATCGGGGCGAGCGACGACATTCTTGACCAACCCTAAGCTTGAAGCAAATACGCACATGAAAAAAAAGTACAGGTATTCTTTTTTGCAGTTTTACACATTGCACTATATAGATGGGCCAACACAGCTGAACTCCAACTATAAGTGTTTACCTTATTAATGTTGTGTAATAAAGGTAAATACATTATATTTACAGAATTACCTGTTCTTTCTGGGAACAAAAAATTACCAAATAAAATCATAATATAACACCGAGCTTTTATTATTTTCTCATACTCTGTTGAATCTTCGGACAATACTATACTGGCATAATATTATTTAAGGTATTTTATATTTATACATTGCCCCCTTGCTTGACCGAATGTGTCTCCCTCAGTTTCGTCGTCTAACAAAGGGGCACCCAATAATTCATTGCAGATATTGTTGTCTTGGTTAACTCTATCATTCATGGTCTTTACATCTATACGGAGACCCAACAACATGTACACGTCCTCAAGTGTGACGGTACACTCACCAATCCGAAGGTGAAATGTGTGGGTCTCGGGTCTCCACCTCTCCAACAAAGCCAGAATGAACTTGTAGTCCACCGAGTACGAAACAATGTTGAGTAGATTTCCAAATGCACATCCTCTAATATATGGTTCTATTAAAGGATCTTGGGGTACATATTCATGTACACAGCATCTAAAATGCTTCGGATCCTAATAACAAAAAGTAAGAAAATGCAATAAGAAGAAGAAATACATAATCAACAAAGACAACTCTATAAGAAGTAATAAAAACATAGATAACAAAGGTATAAGACTAAAAACAGAAAAAGTAAAAAGAGAGTAGTTCATCCCCCTTAATTCCGAGATATTCTCGAGTGTGCCTCTGTGTTCATCGCCCATAGTCAACAAAGACATGATTTGATTTTGCAGAGCTTGAGTGTGGTAGAGGATTAGTGTGACAAAGAAGAATATAATTGAGTATTGATGAAGATGATTTGATATTGTTGATATGAGAGGCTATTTATAGATGAATGAGTGAGTAAGTTTGCAACCTAAGAAGAATGAGATTGGTTGCATGCAATGGTAAAAGAAGACAATGGAATGACCAAATGCAGAAACCATGTGAAGAATCCTTTGTTCTAGGCGCATGTGAAGAGTCCACATGCATAGGAAGAGGCGCCCTTCCTCTTGGAGCATGCATGTGATTCTTCACATGCAAGGAGGATGCGCCCTTCCTCTTAGCGCCTTAGTGTAGGGAAATGGGAAGGGGCACCCTTCCTAGTGACACCTTGGTTCAATTACTGTGAAGGGGTGCCCTTCCTCTTGGCGCCCAAGTTACTTTATGGAGCCTAGGGAATGGACGCATGTTAGGAATATTAGGGCACAAGGATTCCTTGGTTCAGAGATTCCTGGATTCCCTTGGTGCATGTGTGTTCTTGTCACTCTTGTCACTGGATGTTAGATTCTTTTTACTGCATGCATGGTTAAGTCTGTACAGACAATGAACAAATGATCAATGCAACGCTATTTATGCTCTGCAGATGAACAACTTAGAAATGCATTCAATTCCATTAAAGAAATTTACATTTTTAATATTTGAACAAAATGTCTTCCACACAACATTACATGATCAATGCCCATGTCGAAGGTGAAATGTTTGATCATCAGTTGTTCCGTTTTTGTTTTTGAAACACAGAGGTAACTCGGTTTACAATAAATCGACGATTAAATTTTTCACATCTGAAACAAAGAATAGAAAAGAAATTGTAGTGCAGTAATATGGGCCAAATCATCTATACAAATCTGGTTTGGTTTGTAGAAAACCAGGTAAAATTTTATCAGAAGAAGATTCGAGAAGATGACGATGTTCAACATATGTTTGTCAGTCACGAACAATCTGGTTACAACGATATAGAGTTGTATATATTACCACATCAACAACGGGTGTCTCATTTCATTGATCAGTCACAAGTGTTTTAATATACTGATGACGAACAAGCTGAGGTGAATGTTTCAGATGACGAAGAAGAAGAAGTCGAGATCATGGTTAATTCAATGGTGAACGCTGATGAGGAAGAGGAGCCAATACTAGTAAGTCATGTATACTGTCCACCCCAACACATGACAAGGTTGAATTTGGGTTTAGATGAACCTTCAACAGATGTATGGTATAATCCTTACGTGCAGATGCAAGGATCTTTGAAACAAGGAGACACGTTTCACACAAAAGAGAAATGTGTAAAAGCCATTAAGAAATTCCACATGCAACTATCAGTTGATTTCAGAGTTGACAGAATTGACGCATCGAGGTATAAAGTTTATTGTCCGAATGAGCACTTCCTTTTTAGGTTGTCAGCTTCGTACTGGAAGAGGAGCGAGTCTTGGGAGATTGGATCAATGAGTCCAGATCACGCATGCATGTTGACAAACCCAATGCAGGATCATCGTAAATTAAGCTCTCAGCTAATATGCGATGAAATATTGTTTGTCATTGGCGACAATCCGTCGTTAAATGTGAGTATAATAATCTCGCATATTATGGTAGAGTACGGGTACACTCCATCATATATGAAGCCATGGATAGCTAGGACAAAGGCTATTGAAAAAGTGTTTGGCAATTGGGAGGAGTCTTACAAACAACTTCCAAAATACCTGTTGGCTCTAAAACAATATGCTCATGGGATAAAAGTTACAATGATTGCCACCCTATTTATAAGTTAAAACTAGGGTTACTAGAATAGGATAAAATACTACAATATCCTCTAACAAACTTAGGGGCTAAGAAAATAGTACAACTAATAAATATGAATTACTTCTAATACCATCCCTTAATTCATATTCCATCAAAACTTGTAACACCAATTCTATCCCTTAATCTGAGAAATTGATCAGTCTTGATAGCTTTTGTCAGAACATCTGCCAACTGTTTCTGAGTGCTGCAGTGTACAACTTCTAACACTCCCCTCTGAACTTGATGTCTCAGAAAATGATACTTGATCTCAATGTGCTTGCTTCTCCCATGCAACACTGGGTTTCTGGCAAGATTGATTGCAGACTTGTTGTCGATCATCAACTTCAGAGGTTTGTTTACTTTAATCTTCAGATCCTGCAATAGATTCAGAATCCACACAGCTTGGCATGCAGTAACAGCATCTGCAATGTATTCAGATTCACAAGTTGACAACGCCACAACAGGTTGCTTCTTGGAACACCAAGAAATGGGACCTCCCAGAAATTTGAATAAGTACCCAGACATACTTCTTCTGTCAACTCTGTCTCCACACCAATCAGAATCTGAATAACTCAGAAGTTCTGACTCATCCTTTCTTCCAGAAGGAAATAATACTCCATACTTCAGAGTTCCCTTGATATACCTCAGAATCCTGACAGCAGCTTGGTAATGGGACCACTTAGGTTTACTCATGAACCTACTAACCATCCCAACTGAATAGCAAATATCAGGTCTGGTATTGCACAAATACCTCAGAGAATCAACCAACTGTTTGAAGGTTGTAGCGTCCACATCCTTTCCATCAGAGTCAGAATCCAGTTTCTGATTTGTATCAGAAGGTGTGACAGCAATCTTACAAATCTTCAGAGTAAATCTCTTCAGAATTTCTAATTCATACTTGAGCTGATGCAAAATAATACCTTTCTCAGAGTATCTGAATTCCATCCCTAGAAAGTATGTCATTTTGTCTAGATCAATCATTTCGAATTTATTTATCAGAACTTTCTTGAACTTGGCTATCTCCTGTTCAGAACTTCCAGTCAGCAGTATATCATCAACATATAAACATACCAGAGTCATATTTCCTTCAAAAGTATGCTGAACATAGACACCGTACTCCATCTCACATTTCTGAAAGCCTTGCTTCTTGAAAAATGAATCAATCTTCTAATTCCAAGCTCTGGGCGCTTGTTTCAATCCATATAGAGCTTTGTATAATTTGTACACCATCTCTTCCTGATTCTTTTTCACAAATCCAGGAGGTTGTGACACGTAAACTTCTTCTTCTAATGGACCGTTCAGAAATGCAGATTTTACATCTAAATGCATCAGAGGCCAATTCCTGTTAGCAGCTATTGCAATCACCATTCTGATTGTTTCATGTCTTCCTACAGGTGCAAACACTTCAGAGTAATCCAGCCCAGGTTTCTGTAGAAATCCTTTGGCTACCAACCTTGCTTTATGTTTGCCAATTGAACCATCTGGCTTTAACTTGTGCTTGAAAACCCATCTGACGTTGATGGCTTTCTTGTCTTTTGGAAGTTCTGTCAGCTTCCAAGTCTTGTTTCTCTCTATAGCATCAAGTTCTTCTTTCATGGTCTTCAGCCAGAGCTTCTGCTTAAGAGCCTCTTCTGTACTTATGGGTTCAGAGTCTACTAACATGGCACACTGAATAACTTCTCCTTCAGAGTCTACTTCAGTGTCTTGCAGCATGTCAAATTCTGCATATCTTCTGGGGATGTTTCTGATTCTTTGTGGTCTCTGAACTTGTTCAGAGTCTTGAGCTTCAGAGTTTCTAGCTTCAAATGGTTTGCTTCCTCCAGAGCTTTGACCATCTTCAGGGGCTGACATATTTCCAGAGTCTGATTTGCCACCAGAATCTGAATTACCATCAGAGTCTGGGTCATCAGAGTCTGGATCATCAGACTCTGGATCAATTGTTGGTGCAAGGTAGAATAAATGATGAACGGAAATATTCTATTAAGAGAATGACGACTACAAAATATGATAAAAGTTACAATGATTGCCACCCTATTTATAAGCTAAAACTAGGGTTATTAGAATAGGATAAAATACTAAAATACCCTCTAACAAACTTAGGGGCTAAGAAAATAGTACAACTAATAAATATGAATTACTTCTAATAATATTATCTAATATCTCCATCAGATTAAAAAAATTCCAACAAGCAAAATAAAAACAATTCAATGTATGACTTTTTAAAAGATTAATACTTATGACTTAAAATATAAATTTTACATTACTATATTCTAAAAAACATGTTCAATGTACTTTACATTATATTTTTAATTTTTCAAAAAGCAAAAAAAAGGAAAGCAATTGGATGGGACGAAATGTCCAAAATCAGATCTCCATTTCCACCCATTGAATATCTTCTTCCATTTTTGTATTATATTTTGTTCAAATATGGCATTTATTAATTTTTTATTTTATTTTTGAAAGTGTAGCATTTAGGAATGATTTTTGAAAACAATGACACTGTAATTACAAAGTCTAATACTTATCATTTAAAATATGAAATTTTATACTAAATATTCATTTTTCTTTTTAGCAGAATAATATTTAAAATATCTCACTTTCACTTTCATTCAAATCTTAATGATATTTTTTTGTATAAATACCAACTTCAACATTGGAGTAATAGATAAAAAAAATTTATTAACAAGTCAGTAGTATTGTGTAATGGCGAACGAAACATCAAAGTCTTCCTTTTTCTTTGCTGTATTGGTTTTAGTTTTTGCAGGTAATAATACTCTCTAATTTTGCATCTGTCCATATTGTTTATCGTAATAGTTTCCGCGGTTGCAGACCATTGTTAAATTATACTAGTAGTATACTGCACTATAAATCTCACTAATTATTTTTTTATTTTTTTTTCGAGGACAGTTAATTTTATTGAGATAGATGGTGAATGCACGAAACTTGTGGGTAACTGTGAGACATCAAATTGTAATGCTATATGTAATACATATGCAAAAGGTGTTCGTGTTTTAAATGCATCGTGTTCAGCCTTACACTTATGCACGTGTACTTTCGATAGGCCACCACCAGGAGGACCAACACCTCCTTGCGATCTTGTGTTGGGAGTTTGCACTAATTCATGTAACTATGAATGTTGCGACAAAAAGTGTAAAGCTAGTTTTCCTAAAACGGGTAGTGGCACATGTATAATAGCCTTTGAACGGGATCTTTGTATGTGTTCCTATAACCGTTAACTTTCTTACTTAAACGAAATAAATTAAATAAAAATTTATTTTCTTTGATTGTTTTCAATTGTGTTTTTTTTATGATTGTCATATTTATTATTTTCTTTCACTAATATGTTTTTATTTATTAAGTTTTTTACTTAATTACTCATTCAAGAACATTAAGTATGGAGGTTATCATTTTTGGATTAATAGATTTGCTACTTGTATAAATAATTGGTTAATATCAATATTATAATTAAAACTAAATAATTTTTTTGGGGTTAATAGTGTTTTTGCCATCTTTCTCTAAAAAAAATTGGGTTAATAGTAATTTAAAAATTAATGAGTTTTGACATTATAAAGATATGATGAATATTTTAATTTCTAACGCTGTTTATTTATATATATATATATATATATATATATATATATATATATTATATATATATATATATATATATATATATATATATATATATATATATATATATATATATATATATATATATATTATAAACTATTTACATAAAACAAATTAAAACATAATTTTTTTTATAATTCAAAGGAATAAAAAAATCTAAAAGTAGAATAATTTTTTTTTGTTAAAAACATAAATATTATATATTATATGTTGAAAAATAATTAAAAAACAGAATAATAAATTTTTTTGTAAAAAAATAGAATAAGAAAAAATTAAAAAACTGAATAAGTAAAAAACTGAATAATATTTTCTTTTCTTTTTCATACATATTTTTATTACTTGTTAATAACATATATTTCTTATTACAAATAGAATAAATATATTTTTTGATATAAAAAGTGTTAAAAAACAGAATATATTATTCGTTTTATTTTTTTTGTTAATTGACTATTTTGTTAATAATGTATCAAAAACTTTAAAATGAGTCTCAATAAACACCACAATATGTCCCCAATTTAATTATATATATATATACTCTCTCCGGCCTTATTTATAAATAAAAATCTTCTAATATTTTTGACCTTAAATATAAACAAATATCAATAAATCTATGTGTATTTAATGTCTTTATTTCAAAAGAATCTCTGCATTAACTAATATCTCATATAAAATCAAAAAACTTAAATGCACTTAACTCTATTTCTTAATAAACATAAAACTTATCTTTTTTGCTTGTAAATCATATGACTAGTATATTTCTACCCCCAATTTAAGTTTAGGAGCGATAGTGTTATGGGAGTTTCGAAACGCTTTCTTGGGCCCAACGAAGATTTGATAGGTCTTGAAGGAGGGTGAAAGTCAAAACAAATTTCTATAGTGTAATAACTCTACAGATTAATCTATTAATCTATTGTTTTTTTATGAGTTGCACACATACCAATCCACTTTCAAAGGACTCATTCTATTTTCTTAGATGGACCTCCCTTTTTTTTATATTAGTAGTATTATAAATATTATATTAGTTTATTCATATTGGGCTAAAATAAGTCCTATTTTTGGCATATTGAAAATTTATGTTTTAAATTATTTTAATCATTTAAATGTCCGATTAGAACGTATTCATACCAAATTTATGAAATGTCTTTGTTAAATAGTACAAATACAAAGCACGAATAAATATGAAGTAAACAATTATGGTGGTATCAGGACCAAAAGTTTAAAATTATATGTATGACAAAAACAGTTATGGCTAAATTCTTAATTTTCTTCGACTCGTTTTCAAGGCAATCCAATTTCTTTTGCATTTCAGATATCTAAACCTCTTTCTTCAGCACTTGGAGATCCATTTCCTTGCCATGTCGAATTGGATGAAAAAGAGAATGGGAGGCGTTCGCTTCACTATCTTTCGAATAATTGAACGATTGACGCTCGTCATATTGCTCCAATTTTCGTCGTCCAATTAAAACATATTTTATAAATTTGGATAAAGGAATAGGTGGCGTACGCTTCATTATTCTTCAAGTAAGCAAGTGAGAGGTGTTTGCCTCACTACCATGCATATTTGATTTCCGCATACAATTTTCAATAATAATTTGAATAAAAAGGGAGTAGAAGGCGTTCACCTTATTATTATTCCTCGAATAATTGAACGATTAGTGTGCACCATATTGCTCAATTTTTTGTCGTTCTTATAAAAAATACCAAACACATTAAACTTAATTCCTCGCCTCGTGCGATCAACAATAAAACTCTTTTCAAAAAGAATATTGTTTAATCCTTTCTAACGCGCATAACAAACTAGTGATTAAACCTCCGTCGAGAGTAGACAAGTCAATGTTTAACCTTTAGAACACGATCTAAACATTCGTTCATTAAAAGACACCAACAAATTGTAGTTCCCCGAACTACGAATGCTCTGACTTTCTTATTGCACCAAAAGGATACGTAGGCGGGAGATTGCTAGATCTTTGCGAACACACTAATAAAAAACCTCATTTTCCCCCCTTCTGAGATTTCCATCCATCTCTCTTTTCAATATTTTTATCACTCGAAGAAAACAAACAACATAAGTTAACATTCAAATCGCAAATTAGAACTAAAAGGTTCCCGTTGAGTACAACGGACGTGAGGGGTGCTGATACCTCCCCCTTGTGTAATCGACTCCCGAACCCGAATATGGTTGGGACGACCATTATTTTGTTTTTCAAAGGTTTTATCGATATTTTCCTATTCCTTCATTGGAATAAATAAAGTTCGGTGGCGACTCTATTCAAACTAATTTTTTTCCGCGACCATCATGAGGAATCATATTTTTCGAGATGCGACAGCGTGGCACTATCGGCATTTATGATTACCCATTTTTAACTACCCAAAGGTTGGGGTCATCATGCTCATCGAAATTGTTATGATAGTTTCCGAATTCTTTTCCTTCAACCTCATTACAGGATGCAACCATTTTGGATATATCTCTCATTTCTTCTCTGCTTCTGTAAGACCCTAATTTTGACCCTAAGATCCCTCATGGCATCATATCATTTCATTTTGCATTTGCCTAAAGGATCATAGCATCTTGGCTCCTTACCTTTGGGTGGGAACTTGTGTGAGTTGGTTTGAGACCACCAAGCATACTTGAATTGTATATTATTGCTTTTCTTACTTTGTTTACTAACCAAAGGCACAAAAATATGTCACTAACATCTTTTGTTTTGTAGCTTGAGCAATCATAAGATATGAGGCTCCTAGGAGACCTTATGCTCAATGATATGGCCAGATGAAGTGGAAAGCAATCATGACAATGGTTCACAAATCTCTTATTCATCATATATGCCTCCCAAGTATCTCAATTTGTCAATTTGATCAAAGCAAACCAAAGGGCTTGAGGCTTGTTTCCCAAGGAAACCCTAATTCATTTGTGCATCAACTGTGCCTTGCTCATGAAGCAACCTCAATCCATGATCAAATACAATCAAGGGAAGTTCTTTAATTCATCATTTCATGCATATTTGAGCTTATTTGAGTGTCCTCAATCATCAATTCATCAAGATTTGAAGTTTGGACTTGAGAAGTTGATCAGTCAATTCATCTGACTATTTTGAAATCCACTGAGACCTAACATTTAATGTGTTAGTCAAATGAAGATGACCCTAAGATAAAAAATGCTCTTAAAAACCATATGAACAACTTTCATGTTCATCAAAAATTGATTTGAATCTTGGAAGGTCATCATCTATTTCAAAACATTATAGGTCATTTTGACTGAAACCCTAATTTTAGGTCAACTTCCCAAGGACCTAACTCATTAATTTTTCATGATTTTGAGGTGGTATCAAATGCATTGGAAATTTTAAGATGTCTACTTCATTTTCTATGTTGAACAAATTTTCATAATCCTAAAATAAATACATGTGATAATGCAAAACATTATAGGTCACTTTGGACCAAAGGCATTGAAATGTGAAAAAGTCCAACTTCAAGTGCCCATAACTTTCTCATAAAAAATCCAAATGATGCAAAATTTAATTCCAAATTTATTGTCTTGAAAATATCTACAACTTTAATGTTTAAGATTTTGTCATTTGGAGCTTTCATCATTGAAACATAAGGGCTTGAAGTTGGTCCATTTTGGAAATTTTCACATGCACATGTTTTGCACCTTGAACTTTATGACCAATTTTCATTAATTTCCCAATTCCAAATGGATTTTTGTTAAACATAACAATTGACCCTCATGTCAAGGCCTTTCCAACCATTACCCACAAGACCATGTTTCATTTTGAGAATATGCATTTTCGAAGAGGAGAAGATTTTGGTGCATTTATGGAAACCATGTTCAAACTTCATGGACAAGCCAAATCATTCACATATGCACGTCCATTTCAGTTCAGTTACATCCCAGATTACATTTCCAATTGGATTTGGGCCCTCCATGCGCCTGTACAGGCCCATGCATAGAGGCCCTCATCACTCATGCACATGATTTTCCCATGCTCCACCAGCATTTGCTATAAATAGAGCTGCATACCTTCATCAGAAACCAACCTTGAGGCGCCTCATATGCTGCAGAAATCAATCCAAACCTCACTCTAAAGGAATTGTGCAATTTCACTTTCATTTTTCAGATCCAATTTTCAACTTCATTGGTTGATTATTGGACTTAAATTCCTTAGCCTTGCTCCATCTCCATCTCAAGAACACACTGCAATCAAGAGTTGAAAGGAATCGTGCTTCACAGATCTACATTTCCAAGGTTGATGCTCAAACTTTTTTCAATCGAAACTCACTGATTCTTGCTTGTTTCCTGTGTTTATTGGCTTGGCTGAAGTCCTCTCATAAGAGGCATTTGAATTGTATTCTTAATTTTGCAAATCCATGAAGTTCAGATTGAACACCATGATTTTCTCTCTCTGATTTCTCTTTCTATGAGAGTCTAGAGGAGAAACCAATGGTACAGGGGTGATGTACATCACCCCAGCTTTTCAATGATATGAGGATCACTTCATTTGGTTAAGTTTTCCATACCTGCAAATGTCACCGGAATCCTTGGGCTCGCCGGAGAAGACGGTGGTGTACATCACCGTCCCTTTGCCAGTTTGATTTCAGACCGTTGGATTGTGTTTCCAGTTTAAATCCTGGCCATCAGATCGTATGACTTTATTTAATTCTTTGTGTTGCTTGGTTGACTGAAGACCAACGTGTGCGCGCATTCCATTGCCATTGGATCTGCCAGGTCATTTAATGAAATAGATCCAACGCGCCTCGATTTTTGTTTTTTCTGATTTTCCACTTTTATTTTTTTTATTCCCTTTTATTTCAAAAAAGCATATCTCTTTCATTTTAATTCCAAAAAATATGGGACCAATTGCATTATTTCCCTTTTTAATTCTAGTTTCTAAAAATGATTTTTAATGTTTTTTCTTTTGTCATTTGATATTTTTTGTGATTTTTCTCTTTTCTGATTATTTTTAATTCATTTTAAATAGTTTCAAATATTCAAAAAATGCAAAAATATTTTCTTAACCTCCTTGAATGATGATAGATCTATGAAAAATATTATCATCAATTTACTAATTGATTTGAGATTTATTTGAGATTTTAGTTCAATTAGGTTATTTTTTATTCATTTTCAATTGTTTAAAAATAGTTTCTGGTTTCTAAAAATGCTGAAATTTTTTGTCAAACTTTGTTTGACCTTGTTGAACTTAGGATGATCCATTTGGACTTTTCAAAGTTGATTTGAGATGGATTTGAAGTTTGACCTTTAATTGTTTATTTTAATTCAAGTATTATTTTAATTTTGAAAAATACCAAAAATCTTTTATTTGTTTCTTGACTTCTAAGTCTCACTTTGCTTCTGTTTACTATGGTTTGACCTTGATCTCATTCATCTTTGGTCAATGTACTTTGCTTACTTCATTTGAATTTCAATTCATGTATATTCTTATTCATCTTCTTTTTCTTCTTTTTCTTTTTGATCAATGAGTTAAAGATTGGTGGTTAGCCTTGACATATGGGAGGCTTAACCTTCCTTGATTCAAATCTAATTCATCTTGATCATAGATCAAGTGAATGGCTTTGCATTGAGGATATGTTGCTTCTTGGTCAAGCAGAAAACCTAAATCAATACAAGATCATTCTTCTTTTCTTTTGGCATGGCAAGTTGTAGGAGCTTGGCTTACTAGTCAAGGTCTCTAACTTGTGTTTGTTGCCTATATTTTTATTGACCGGCCTCAGATAGGTGTGACTACTACATTAGTCCACTTACGATTGCTTAACATAGCGTTAAATTGCCTTATGGCACACTAACACTAACTATTAACATTAACTTTTAATTCAAGTCATTTAATTCTTGCAATTTACTTTATGCAATTTAATATCTTGTACATATTATTCATTTGCTTTTGCCCTTTGCTCACTTGAGCTCATGTTTATGTTAATGCAATTTGCCTTTTGCTCACTTGAGCACATAATTGTGTATATACTATTGTGCTTGTGTTTTGTTTTGCTTATTGTGAACCAAATGCAAATGGACAAAAGGACTTAGACTTTAGGACATTCCCTATGCAAAATGGAGTCAAAGAGCAACTAGGCTTCATGCCTTTAGAATGCTATAAAAGAAGAAATAATGTCAAAGAGCAACTAGGCGTCATGCCTTTAGAATGCTTAATCTTGAAGAGGACTTTGAAAGGACCTAATCTCTAAACTCACTCTTGTCCATTCTTTGTTTGTATTGTAGAACTTTTTGATGTGTGTGTGTTCTTGTGCTAGGGATCCCAAATTTGAGCCAAGTAGAAGAACCATTGTCATGAGCATCCAAAGTGAGAGATACAAAAGCCATTGGAGGATTCCTAGGAGCTTGTTTTGATTGTGTGCTTGATTGCTTGAGTATTTGCTTATTTGCTTGCTTATTCCAAAGGATGGGAGCTACTTGGATCATCACTATGATCTCAAGAAGGGAACTCCATTGTGGTTTTATTTCTCTTCCTTCATCTTTGCATGTTTAGGACTTAGCCATTCTTCTTCTTCCCTCCACTCTAAACCAAGCCAAAACCTTTTTGCAAACATTAACATCTGTTTTCAAAATTAGAAACCTAAGCATTATGCTTTTGATTTTCAAACTTCTTTTCATAACAATTACTTTGAATTGAATCCTTAAGTAAACTTTAACCATACTTTGTAAATACTTTTCATTGGTAAATACAACTCACTACAACAAACAAGACCTTAGACAGCGCTTTTTTTAGCCTTAGACAGCGCTTTAAAGCGCTGTCTAAACCTCCGCTGCTAAAGGTTTAGACAGCGCTTTTTTAAATCTTAAAAGCGCTGTCTAAGCCCCCCCCCCCCCTTAGACAGCGCTTTGGCCAAAAGCGCTTTATAAGACCCTCTTATTTTAAATTTTTTAGGTATATCTTAGACAGCGCTTTTCAAAAAGCGCTGTCTAAGCCCCCCCCTTAGACAGCGCTTTTGCCTAAAGCGCTTTCTAATCCCCCCCTTAGACAGCGCTTTTTACAAAAGCGCTGTCTAAGGTATACGAAAATTTTTGAAGCTTTTGTTTTAAACCACATTTTTTCCAGGTTTATAAACCAGAATTTCTACCTGTTTTCAACCAGATTTTGACAGACAATTATCACATTTTATATATGCCATTTTGGCCTTTTTTCTACCAATTTTTGGCTAACAAATATATATATATACCAATTCAAACCAATTTTGCCTTAAATGTATCAAAATATATACAAATTTATGTACACATTTACAAGTCATTACATATACTACAAATGTACACATTAATTACACAAATTTATGAACAAACATTGAGCTCTATCATGAATTGACACCACTCCTCTTTGATTTCGTCCACTTGATCCTTTGTATAAAATGCACACTTGAATTCCTCAAAGTACTACATAATAATATAACATATTTTGAATTAATTCCAACTATTTAATTATATGAGATATGTGTAAATATAAAAATAACTCATAAGTTAGAAATACATACATCGGTGGGAATCTTTAATCGGCCCAAAGCAAGAGTATCTCGCATAAACCTCAACATGAAATACCCGCAATCTATTTGATTACGTTGTTGAGGACACTACATATGAAAAAAAAATATGGATTATAAATCCTAAGTTTTATCAAGTGTCATCACTAATATAATAAAAAATGTGGTAATTAAAAATATACCGCCACTTTAATCCATGTAATGGAGTTGGCGCCCCTCCTTGAGGTTTGGATATCTCGTTGGGCCCGAAAAGCTTGTAGGACGCTAATAAAATAAAAATGAAGCAATTAGAACAATTCACATAAACTAAGAAATTTTTTGAACATTCTCACTTACGTGTCAATTAGGACCTTCATATCCGGGTATGTTGTCCAATCATTTCCTAACGAGTCAAGATAATACACAATTTCTCGGATAGGATTGATTGCGAGCAACAACCAATGTCCACTGTAATGATTAGGCAAATGTTAGATGGTAACTTGGAAAATAATTATAATAGATGAATTTAGAATGAAATGCTAACCCGGTATTAAACGGTATAAAAAACAACTTCTCCGCATCTTTATTGTCCATGAGGATCCGAAGAACGTACTCCGTGCATGACTCATTCTCAACATCAATATCACATTGATCGACACCGCTATCATCAGTCACTTTGTTAGAGAAAAGCACTATAGACCATTTTGTACTCTTCGGGTCATTCACATAGAACACTCATTCTCAAAAGGTTAAGTTTTATTACGGGTTTTTTATTCAAATATGTTTTACAAAAGGGATGATAATGATGGGTATGTTTGAAACCAGCGGCCTTAGTTGGTCAATAAAGGAAGCCACTCCAATAACAACAACTGGCCTCACAATAGCAATAACAAGCCAATAAACCAAAATGCTGTCGACCAAAGTCTAAACAAATGTTTCGGAAAAATATCACAGATATGGAAATCCAAGTTTGCCACAACCATTTTCATATTCACAACCATCATTTTCCAACAGCACGTTATACAGTATCTTAACTTATTCACACTATACATAAAGAAAATTCTTCTTAATGCCTTTTAGAATTATCTTGCTTGAACTTATCTACCAATATAATCACTTGTGAGATTATTCATAAGAACTTATAGAAACAAACAACCTATTTATGATATATCCACAAACTATTTTCACCTCTCCAGAATAACATGAAAACCATTTATAGTTTATATGAAAACAGTTTTAAGTTATTTGCTCTATATAGCTTATGAATAAACATTCACTCATAAGTGCTTATGCTATCAGCACTTACTTAAACTGTTTATCAAAACAGGGATATTTGCTTATAGCTATAGGCACTACAATTAACTCATTTCATAATAACCAAACAAATGCAGCCACAAGAAATTCAAATACATTGCAGAAAACCGTTGCTTATAGCTATAGGCACTACAATTAACTCATTTCATGATAACCAAACAAATGCAGCCACAGAAATTCAAATACATTGCAGAAAAGTAACTGAGAAAAATACAGAAAAACAGAGGACTATTAACACCATAAATCAAAGAAACACAAGAGATAATCAAAAAATTACCAGGCCAGAAGCAAAAATTCAAAGCGTCCAAAACAAACAGGTACTGAACAGTGAGAGGTCCATTATCAAAATAATGAATCCCTTCAAAATCCCATTCAACTTTGGGAATAGACTCAATCTTGCTCACTACTTTCTCAATTCCTGAAAACGAAACCAATGCAACCATAAATACACACATTCGAACATCAAGAGAAAAAGAGTTTCATAATGAACGACATTAGTCGGAACCTGAAGAGTCGACGGTGACATGGGAGGAGCGGCTAGCGACCCAAGCATAGGTAGCCCTAACTTCATCCATGGAGTTTTCACAATGCGGCATTTGAATGTGAAACTGTGATAATAAACCCTAAAACCCAAAGCGGTTAGAAAGAAAAGAAGAAAATAAAAGTTTTTAATTTAAAGACTTTAGACAGCGCTTTATCAAAAGCGCTGACTAAGGTCTATATTTAAAAGCGCTTTCTAAAAGCGCTGTCTAAGGGGGGGTCTTAGACAGCGCTTTTAGAAAGCGCTGTCTAAGACCCCCCCTTAGACAGCGCTTTCATTATTTTTTTGGAACATTTTCCGTGTTTTATTTTAATTTTAACCTTAGACAGCGCTTTCTTTTAAAAGCGCTGTCTAAGATGCGCTGTTAAAAGTCATTTTTGGCGTAGTGACTCACTCAATTGTTTTTTTTTATGGTTTCAATGGCCACTTTTGCCAAAGCTTTTCATAAACATTAGCTATTAGGTTTGAGTTATCCTTGAGGTTGATATAATACTCACCTATATCCTTAGTGATGGACAATGAGTCTTCCATGCTTATTATAGGGTTAACCCCTTGAAGGTGAGAAAAACAAGAAAGGGGGGGGTTTGAATTGTTTTGAAAAATAAGCGCTTTTCAAAATGAAAATCACACAAGGATTTTATACTGGTTCGCTTATAACACAAAGCTACTCCAGTCCACCCGGCCAAGGTGATTTCGCCTTCAACAAGGACTTAATCCACTAATCTTGAAAGATTACAAACAACGTCTAAGAGAAAAATCTCTTAGTCCTCTCAAGTTTACAGACTACACTAAGTCACTTGAGGAAATCAACAAACATAAAATGAAAGATTTATGTAATCTAGAGTGCTTCTAAGAAGGCAAATATTACAATAGTATGAACAAAGTGATTCACGTTATAAGCAAAAGCTTCGTGAAGATTTAGAGAGCAAGAAGGTTTTCTTGTGTTGATGTTTCAGTATAATTTTTCCTTGTATGTGTAGTGTTACTGAATGTTGATTTGCAATCCTTTATATAGATCAATGAGGTAGTAGTTGAAACTGATGAGTAATAAGATGAATTTACGCCATAACATAAACAGCTTCTGCAGGATAACTTTTTCTCCTTGAAATGACTACTTACCACAAGTAGTATCTTCTTTATTGAAATTGGAGATTAACGTCTCTTTCTCTATTAGGAAATCCATTTTGCAAATCTTTTCTTGACTTAAACGTTACTCTTTCATGATTAGCAATTCCATGCTCAGAGTATTTGTGTTTCTGGAGAATCTTGAAATCTTGCTTCTGATGTTAATCTCTTTTGAGTTCTGATGGATTTCTTCAGATAGCGCTGAGAGTTTCTGGAGTTAGACAACCGTTGTTCAGAGTCAGAACTTCTATAGCGTATTCTTGTTCAGATGCTTCTAATGTATTGCTGTTTTGCTCAGAGTTAGACTTTCTTGAACGTGTCTCCACTTCAGATGCTTCTGATCATTTGATAATTTGTATCTGATCTAGTTTTGTATCTGATGACATCATCAGATTTCTTCCTTCTTTCTTTAGAACCCTGCACACTTAGAACTTTTTGTTAGGGTGCCATTTTTGGTTTCATCCTTTGTTATCATCAAAATCAAGGAATCTGTTGTAGAACAATTTTTGTTCTTACAATCTCCCCCTTTTTGATGATGACAAAACAACCTTAATTAGCAGATGAAACATGAATAATATTAGATCAGATAGACAGAAGCTCCCCCTGAGTTAGTGCTAGGGAGTTCAGAAGTTCTTACCAGAGCTTCTAAGTAAAAAGGTTTCTGAAACTTTCTGCAATTTCTTAAGTCCAAGTTAGATAATTTTATTTTAAGAGAAATATGTTGTAGAATACTTAAGGTATTAGACAATATTTTCATCAGAGCTATTAATAACTTCTCCCCCTTTTTGTCAGAATCAAAAAGACATAGTAAAAAAAATAAGTAAAGAGAAAAACTTGAATTCATAGATAGAAGCACAAAGGCAACAAGAAAATAAGAAAACATTAGATCCAGAGAAGGCAAGAAACAGAAACAACAGGCAAGCAAAATAAATAAAATCCTAATAGCCTAGGGGTTCGGAGGCGGAGGCATTCTCTGAAGCAGCATTGCAAGCATATTCTGGATGTTGTCATTGACAGTATCTTGCTTGTCCATTCTGGCCCGGAGTTCATTCTGATCTTGCTTGAGTTCTTTCAGAGTCTGAAGAACCATAGGGATCACAGAAGAGGACTCCCCCAGAGTCAGAGCTTGCTGAGCTTCAGCTTCAGCAGCAGCTTGTGCTTCTGCATCCGCCAGAGCCTTGGCTTCAGCTTCCTTTTCCCTTAGGATTTCAGCTTCCTTAGCAAGTCTTTCTTCTTCTATCCTTCTTGCTTCTTCTGCTTCTCTTGCAATTCTCTCTTCTTCCAGCCTTCTGGCTTCAGCCTCTCTGGCAAGTCTCTCCTGGAGTCTTGCCTCAGCATCTCTGATGTAGCCATTTCTGACTTGTTCAGAGATACTCTTCAGCCTAAAGGCCTCAGATGTCATCCAGCCAATGACTCTGTTCCAGTGTGTCCTTACAGATTCAGGATCATCACTGACTTCAGAGTTAGTGACCAGAGAATCGACCTTTTGAACTGAAGCCTCTGCAATCATCAAGATGGCTTCCTTAAGGGTAGGTTTAGAACGTTCAGGTTCAGGTTCTGGTTCAGAGGTATGAGGTGGAGAGTTTGGAGGGCTGAGATTTAAAGTTTGAGGTTCAGATTCTGATTCAGGTTGGGGTTCAGATTCTGCTTCTGGTTGAGGGTCAGATGTTTGAGGTGAAGCATAAAGAGGGTTTAAATCTAAAGGTTCGGATTCTGGTTCTGGTTCAGCGGAGATGTTTGGTGGGTTGATATCAGAAGTGGGATGGTCAGAGGGTTGGTTTTCAGAAGGTATGGTGGTTGTTTGTTGTGGTGGAGGTGAAGTTGCTTCAGATTGTGTTTGTGTTTGTTGTGAAGCAAGTCTATGAGCATAAATTTGGGCTATGGTTGGGGAATCAGGGTCAGAAAATTCTGGGTCAGAAGAGAGGGAAACATATGGGGGTGATTCTGGTTCTGAGGATGAAGAAGATGAAGATTGCAGAACTTTCAGAGAATGCTTTGAGAGAGGTTTAGGGTTTTAGAGTGAGTGAGAGTGATAAGTGTGAAATGTGAGAAAAGTGTTTATATACTCTAAGTAAAACACATGCAAAACGACACACATTCCAGCGTTAGCACAAAAATCAAAATAGCACGTTTGGGGGGAAAAATGATTACAGCTAATAAATGAATGTCTAATCCCAACAGTACGCACACTGCTCTAGGTGAACTCAAACGTTCTGACCTTTGATTTCTTTTGACAGCTGTCTAGAAGTTCTAGGGTTAGACGCTTAGAGCTCCACGTGTTGATGTATCTGATCTTCAGGAATACCAAGGGATTGGTTTCTGAAGATTTCTAACTCAGATATCTTCTTAACTTGGTAGAAGTATCAGAGTCAGAGGCAGAAGTACATTTGTTTACATCAGAGTCACATTTTACATTTTCAGAGCCATACTTCATTCAGGACAATTTTTAATGTTCAGATGTTCTAAGATAAAAAGAAATCTATCTTCAGCTAGAGGCTTAGTAAAGATATCTGCCCATTGATGTTCAGTATCAATGAACTTCAATGTTACTATCCCTTTCTGAACATAGTCTCTGATAAAATGATGTTTTATTTCAATGTGTTTGGCTCTGGAATGTAGAATGGGATTCTTACTTAAACAAATAGCAGCAGTATTATCACAAAAGATAGGAATGTTACTCTCAAAGATTTGTAGATCTTCTAGCTGATGCTTCATCCAGAGCATCTGAGTTGTGCACAGTGATGCTGAGATGTATTCTGCTTCTGCAGTTGATAGAGCAATAGTTGACTATCTTTTGCTAGCCCAGGAGATTAGATTGTTTCCCAGAAGCTGGCAATTCCCAGATGTGCTTTTTCGTTCTATTCTATCTCCTGCATAATCTGCATCACAATAACCCGAGAGTCTATACTCTGATGTTTTCTCATACATCAGGCCCAGGTTAGGAGTTCCTTTCAGATACTTAAGAATTCTCTTAACTGCTGTTAAATGAGATTCTCTAGGATCTGATTGGAATCTGGCACAAAGACAGACACTAAAGAGAATATCAGGACGAGTAGCAGTCAGATAGAGAAGAGAGCCTATCATACCTCGATAGAGCTTCTGACAAACCTTGTTGCTTACCTCTTCCTTTTCAAGAATGCAAGTTGGGTGCATGGGAGTTTTTGCAGAGTTGCATTCAGTCATATCAAACTTCTTCAGAACGTCTTTAATATATTTACTTTGATGGACGTACGTGACTTCTGGAGTTTGATTAATTTGAATTCCCAGAAAGAACTTTAATTCTTGCATTAAACTCATTTCAAATTCTGCCTGCATTAACTTAGAAAATTCTTGGCAAACAGAGATATTAGCAGAACCAAAAATAATATCATCAACATAAATCTGGCATATCATGAGATCATTATTAAGGTTTTTACAGAAGAGTGTAGAATCAACTTTCCCTCTGATAAAATTTTGTTCCAGAAGAAAATTACTTAATCGTTCATACCAAGCTCTGGGAGCTTGTTTGAGTCCATATAAGGATTTCTTAAGTTTAAAAACATGTTCTGGAAAATTTGAATTTTCAAAGCCTGGAGGTTGATTGACATACACTTCTTCTAAAATATAACCATTAAGGAATGCACTCTTGACATCCATTTGATATAATTTAATAGAATGATTGATAGCAAAAGATACAAGAAGACGAATAGATTCTAACCTCGCGACTGGAGCAAAGGTTTCATTATAGTCAATACCTTCTTGTTGACTGTAACCTTGAGCTACCAGTCGAGCTTTGTTTCTGACAACTTCTCCTTTCTCGTTCAGCTTGTTTCTGAAAACCCATCTGGTTCCAATGACGTGAGTGCCTCTGGGTTTAGGAACGAGATCCCAGACATCATTCTTTGAGAATTGATCCAATTCTTCTTGCATAGCTGCCACCCAGTCGTTATCCTGAAGTGCTTCATCACAAGACGTAGGCTCAATCAGAGACACTAGTCCCAGAGGAATATCTTCAGAAGTTCTGAAGGTAGATCTGGTTCTGACAGGTTCGTCCTTGTTTCCCAGAATCAAATCTTCAGATTATTGATACGACTTTTGACTTTCTTTGGGATTTCTGGAGATTTTATTTCTTCAGAGTTCTGAGTGACAGTTGCTTCTGGAGTTTTATCAGACTCTACAAGAGTGATTTCCAAATCTGCAAACTTTTCAACTAGCTTTGACTTTTCAGGGTCAAGCTTATCATCAAATCTGACATGAATTGATTCTTCCACAATTTTGGTTTCTGTGTTGTATACTCTGTAGCCTTTAGAGCGTTCTGAGTATCCTAACATAATACCTTTCTGTGCTTTGGAATCAAACTTGTTCAGATGTTCTTTAGTATTTAGTATAAAACAAGAACATCCAAAAGGATGAAAATATGAAATGTTTGGTTTTCTTCCTTTACACAGTTCATAGGGAGTCTTTTCTAGAATAGGTCTTATAGAGATTCTATTCTGAATGTAACACGCTGTATTTACAGCTTCTGCCCAAAAGTGCTTTGCTACATTAGTTTCATTGATCATGGTTCTGGCCATCTCTTGGAGTGTCCTATTCTTCCTCTCTACAACTCCATTTTGTTGTGGAGTTCTAGGGCAGGAGAAATCATGGGATATTCCATTAGAATCAAATAATTCTTCAAAATCTTTATTTTCAAATTCTCCACCATGATCACTTCTGACTCTAATAATTTTAGAGTCAAATTCTTTTTGCACTTTGGAACAGAAACTGGTGAATACAAAGTGAGACTCACTCTTGTGCTTTAGGAATTTTACCCATGTCCAGCGACTGTAATCATCAACAATGACTAGTCCATACTTCTTTCCATTAACTGATGCTGTTTTCACAGGACCAAATAAGTCAATGTGAAGAAGTTCCAGAGGCTTAGAGGTAGAAACAACATTTTTCTTTTTAAAAGATGTTTTTGAAAATTTTCCTTTCTGACAAGCTTCACACAGAGCATCTGAAGAAAACTTCAGTTTAGGTAGGCCTCTGACTAACTCGAGTTTAGTTAGCTGAGAAAGTTTCCTCATGCTAATGTGGCCCAAGCGTCTATGCCATACCCATTGCTCTTCGTGAACTGACATTAGACATTTAACATTTTGATCTTTTAAATCAGAAAGATTTATTTTGTAAATGTTGTTTTTCCTCTTGCCTGTGAAAAGGACAGAGCCATCGTTTTGATTAATGGCTTTACATGTTTTTTGATTGAAGATTACATCATAACCGTTATCACTTAATTGACTTATGGATAACAAGTTATGCATTAATCCTTCTACATAAAGAACATCAGATATAGAGGGAAGAGTACCATTACCAATAGTTCCGGAGCCTCTGATCCTTCCTTTCTGATCTCCTTCGAAACCTACAAATCCAGCGTCTTTAAGTTCCAGACTTTGGAACATAGACTTTCTTCCCGTCCTGTGTCGCGAGCATCCAGAGTCCAGGTACCATGACTGGTGTCTGAACTTTGCTGCATAGGATATCTGCAACATAGATAATCTTATCTTTCGGTACCCAGAATCTCTTGGGTCCTTTTAGATTAGTTTTCCCAGAGTTTCTTATAACTTTGGGTCTTCTAGCATTTTTAAATTTGTGTTCTTGTGTGTGTGTGTAGTGATATGAAAAAGGAGATTTAATTTGATCACTTGTAGAAGTTTTATCTTCCTTAGGATCATACCCAATTCCCCTTTTATTGTTCTGACTTACTCCATAAATCATGGATGCCATAATACTCCTATCTATCCCATTCTTCAGAAATTCTTGAAAGGCTTCTTCATATTTATAAATAATTTTATTTGAAGTTTGTGGTGCTTGAGACAACGCTTCTTCTAATTCTGAGCTTTTTGTTTTTGCTCCATCTCTTTCTAACGTTAAAGATCTTATTGTATCTTCATGTGCTAGAATTGTTATCTCAAGTTCATTACATTCTTCAAATTTTGTTTTAAGACAGCCTTTAATGTTTTTAAACTTTTGTTTTAATTTCTGATAAGAGGTAAGAGTTTCTGACAAACATGATTCTAAGTCAGATCGAGAAAGTTCAGAAAATACCTCTTCAGATTCTTCGTCTGAGCTGCTGGATGTGGTAGCCATAAGTGCTACGTTGGCCTGTTCATCAGAGTCAGATTCTGATGATCCAGATTCACTGTCATCCCAGGTAGCCAACAGTCCTTTCTTTGTTCTGAAGGTGTTTTTCTTGAAGCTTTCTTTTCTAGGGTTGTCTTTCTTTAGCTTAGGGCATTCATTCCTGTAATGACCTGTTTCTTTACATTCATAACAGGTAATATCTTTGTTAGCTTTACCTTTTGAAGTTGACTCTGATCGATCCCCTCTGGGTCTTGGTCTTCTGAAGTTGTTGTTCCTCTTTTTCCAGAGTTGCTTAACTCTTCTGGTTAGTAGGGACAACTCTTCTTCATCATCAGAGTCTTCAGGTTCAGAGTCGTCAGTATCTTCAGTTTCTGCCTGGAGAGCTTTGGTTCTGTCAGGTTTCCGTCTTTCAGATCTGGACTTTAGCGCTACGGACTTGTTCCTTTTCTGAGGTTCATCCTCCTCTAGTTCTATCTCATGACTTCTGAGAGAACTAACAAGTTCTTCAAGGCTGATATTGTTCAGATCCTTTGACAGCTTCAGAGCAGTAACCATAGGTCTCCATTTCTTTGGCAGACTTCTGACTATCTTCTTAACATGATCTGCAGTTGTGTATCCTTTGTCTAGCACTTTAAGACCTGCAATAAGAGTTTGAAATCTGGAAAACATAGCCTCTATAGCTTCATCATCTTCCATTTTGAAGGCTTCATATTTCTGGATAAGCGCCAGAGCCTTCGTCTCCTTGACTTGGGAGTTTCCTTCATGGGTCATCTTCAGAGAGTCAAGTATATCTTTGGCTGTCTCTCTGTTGGTGATCTTTTCATATTCGTTGTATGATATAGCATTTAGAAGTATTGTTCTGGCCTTGTGATGATTTTTGAAGATACGTTTCTGATCTTCTGACATCTTGTTTCTGGGAACTTCAGCTCCATTTTCCAAGACTGGAGGTGTATATCCATCTGTGACAATGTCCCAGAGGTCAGCATCATAACCCAGAAAGAAACTTTCGATTCTATCTTTCCAGTAATCAAATTTCTCTCCATCAAAAACAGGAGGCTTAGCATTGTAAGAATCTCTTTCATTTGAGTGGGCCATTGTTTTTCTCGTACTGGATCTCTCTACACGGTTAAGTGTTTGATTAGAAAATCAATAACAGAGTCGGAGCTCTGATACCAATTGAAGGTGAGAAAAACAAGAAAGGGGGGGTTTGAATTGTTTTGAAAAATAAGCGCTTTTCAAAATGAAAATCACACAAGGATTTTATACTGGTTCGCTTATAACACAAAGCTACTCCAGTCCACCCGGCCAAGGTGATTTCGCCTTCAACAAGGACTTAATCCACTAATCTTGAAAGATTACAAACAGCGTCTAAGAGAAAAATCTCTTAGTCCTCTCAAGTTTACAGACTACACTAAGTCACTTGAGGAAATCAACAAACATAAAATGAAAGATTTATGTAATCTAGAGTGCTTCTAAGAAGGCAAATATTACAATAGTATGAACAAAGTGATTCACGTTATAAGCAAAAGCTTCGTGAAGATTTAGAGAGCAAGAAGGTTTTCTTGTGTTGATGTTTCAGTATAATTTTTCCTTGTATGTGTAGTGTTACTGAATGTTGATTTGCAATCCTTTATATAGATCAATGAGGTAGTAGTTGAAACTGATGAGTAATAAGATGAATTTACGCCATAACATAAACAGCTTCTGCAGGATAACTTTTTCTCCTTGAAATGACTACTTACCACAAGTAGTATCTTCTTTATTGAAATTGGAGATTAACGTCTCTTTCTCTATTAGGAAATCCATTTTGCAAATCTTTTCTTGACTTAAACGTTACTCTTTCATGATTAGCAATTCCATGCTCAGAGTATTTGTGTTTCTGGAGAATCTTGAAATCTTGCTTCTGATGTTAATCTCTTTTGAGTTCTGATGGATTTCTTCAGATAGCGCTGAGAGTTTCTGGAGTTAGACAACCGTTGTTCAGAGTCAGAACTTCTATAGCGTATTCTTGTTCAGATGCTTCTAATGTATTGCTGTTTTGCTCAGAGTTAGACTTTCTTGAACGTGTCTCCTGTAACACCCTTCTACCCCAAACGACATATTTAAATAGATTATCAGAGTACAACATGTAGAAGAGTTTACATTCCTTACAACATAACACTTATTTCATTTCAACATAACATATATTATTTAATTTATTAAAACTTCGCAGCGGACAACAACATGAATATTATAAAAATGTTTCAAGATTATCTCAACAAATTAGTCATCATAAACAACGTAAATAATAATAATAATTTAGCCATTGAATCCCATAATCCCCGGTGTCACATGACCAGAGCATTTGACTCGACTCTGTAGAATAACTCTACACTTATTCTTCGAACCTCAACAATAGCTACTCCACTTTATCTGCACATTGCTCATCATAGATGAACATAAACACATGCAGAAGGGGTGAGAATTACATTATTAAATAATAATATAACGACAGAAATATAAATATAAATATATTTCACATATGCCAACACAATTCATCATAATCATCATAATCCATGAACTCATGAACATCAACAACCCAACACATCAAATGCAATGCACACACCCATGCATGACTCAACACGACTCGGTATACCCATTTTGTGACCAACTACAGGATCACTACTCCCAGATTCATCACCATAGAATCCGAGTTCCCCGTAAGGAACCAAGCCTATCAACAAGCCCGGAGTCAACAACATCATTGGAACTCAGTCCGTTCATCACTAGGCATCGGCCTTTCATGAATGCATGCACACCAAGCATGCATCATAATCAACATAGCAACAAAAGCATCATATAGTCATGTTATCATCATCATTAACACATTCTATCATAAAGACATATCACATCATGACACATAATCAAACGCCGCATTATCACACCCTAATAATATCTATATCCCTCAAAGCAACGGGAAATGATCCCTCGTATACTATGCATCAGCTAAGTTACCTCGCTCAGCCTAACAACCGAAACTGCACAACAACAGCCCAGGAAGGACCACAAGTCTGCCCATACGCGTATTACCTATGCTCATACGCGTATTGCCCACGTCTGACCAACCCCATACGCGTATTGCCCATGTCCATACGCGTATGCTACGCGTATCACATTCCCATACGCGTACCACCAGAGACCAACCCACGTTCAAAACATCATCTTCCTCATCCATACGCGTATTGCCTAGCGCCTTACGCGTACCATCAGTCTCATACGCGTATTGCCTAGTGCCATACGCGTATGACCAGAGACCAAGTTTCCAGATCTGCAATGGCTTTCCCTGCTACGAGATCTATCCAAATTCATCCTTAAACAGTCCAAATTTCACATAAACTCACTCATATCATCTAGTACAGTTAGTCTCCTATTCGATTTCACCATCCTAACATCATTGCCTATAATTTCTACGAATTCCTTCGACTAAAAACCCTAAATTCGTTCACCCAATATTTCACCAATTTCAACATATCATTGTTTAATAAGGTTCAGACCCCTTACCTCTTTGGATTGAAGGAAGCTCTGAGCAATCTTTGGCCTCCTCCTCTTCCTTCTCTTTCTCTTCAGCGTTTCTCCCCTTTTTCTGACTCTGAGACAAAACACGTGAAACAAACTGAATTCTCCCTTTTGCCTCTTTTAACCAATTTCCACTTTTACCCTTCCACCCTTCATATTCCAATTATTTTATTTATTTAATTATTATTAAAATAAATAACATCTATAATAATAATAATAATAATAATAATTCCCAATATTATTTAATAATTCCTTTTACCTTCCAATAATCATACTAAATAATATTCAAATTACTCTAACAGTATTTGGGGTGTTACAACTCTCCCCCACTTTAGAAGTTTTCGTCCTCGAAAACATACCTCAAGCAAATAGGGCCGGATACGACTCCTTCATCTGATCTTCACGCTCCCAAGTCAAGCTCTCACCAGCTGGACCTCCCCAAACAACTTTCACTAGAGCAATCTTCTTACCTCTCAGGGTCTTCTCTTCTCGGTCATCTATCCGAATTGGCAACACCTCAACGGTCAAATTATCCCTCACCTGGATATCATCCAACTGAACAACATGCGAAGGATCTGCAATATATTTTCTCAACTGAGATACATGAAACACATCATGCAGATTAGAAAGCGACGGCGGTAAAGCTACCCGATACGCCACTTCCCCAACCCTCTTCAAAATCTGATACGGACCCACAAACCTCGGAGTAAGCTTTTTAGACTTTAAAGCTCTACCCACACCCGTCGTCGGAGTAACTCTCAAGAACACATGATCTCCCTCTTGGAATTCAAGTGCCTTTCTCCTGTTATCATGATAACTCTTCTGACGACTCTGGGAAATCCTCATTTTCTCCTGAATCATCTTAACCATTTCAGTTGTCTGCTGCACAATCTCAGGTCCGAGTACAACACTCTCACCTGATTCATACCAACACAATGGGGTTCTACACCTCCTACCATACAATGCTTCATATGGAGCCATACCGATACTAGCATGGAAGCTATTATTATAAGTAAACTCCACCAACGGCAAATAACTATCCCAAGAACCACTCTGCTCCAACACACAAGCTCTCAACAAATCCTCCAAGGATTGGATAGTTCTTTCAGTCTGACCATCAGTCTGAGGATGATAAGCTGAACTCAACCTCAACTTAGTTCCCAACGCTTTCTGCAAACTTTCCCAAAATCTAGAAGTAAATCTGGGATCTCTATCAGACACAATACTGGATGGAATACCATGCAGCCTCACTATCTCCTCGACATACAACTCTGCCAACTTCTCTAAAGAGTGATTAATCTTCATCGGCAAGAAATGCGCCGACTTAGTCAACCGATCCACAATCACCCAAATAGAATCATTACCTTTCGTCGTCCTCGGCAATCCCGTCACAAAATCCATGGAAATGCTATCCCACTTCCATTCCGGAATCTTCAAAGGTTGCATCATACCTGCCGGTTTCTGATGTTCAATCTTTGACTTCTGACAAGTCAAACAGGCATACACAAACTTAGCAACATCTCTTTTCATACCAGCCCACCAAAACAACTTCTTCAAATCTTGATACATTTTAGTTGCACCTGGATGGATACTCAATCCACTCCTATGGCCCTCTTCAAGAATACTCTTTTTCAATTCAGACACCTCAGGAACACAAACTCTACCTTTAAATCGCAGGATGCCATTCCCATCAATCTCAAAATTACCACCATTACCCTGGTTAACCATAGTAATATGATCGACTAGAGCGACATCAACTTGCTGACCATTCCGAATATCTTCCAGAATTCCACTAGTCAACTTCAGCATACCCAACTTTACACTATCAGCGGAAACTTCACAACCCAAACTCATATCACGGAACTGTTCAATTAACTCAAGCTCCCGAACCATCATCATAGACATATGTAGAGACTTTCTACTCAGCGCATCTGCAACTACATTAGCCTTACCGGGATGATAACTCAATTCAAAGTCAAAATCCTTCAGTAATTCTAACCACCTTCTCTGCCTCATATTTAACTCTTTCTGATCAAACAGATACTTCAGACTCTTGTGATCACTGAACACTTCGAATCTGGAACCATACAGATAATGCCTCCACATTTTCAACACAAATACAACAGCTGCAAGTTCTAGATCATGCGTAGGATAATTTCTCTCATGAACTTTCAACTGTCTAGAAGCATAAGCTACAACTTTGCCGTTCTGCATCAAAACACCACCAAGACCCATCAAAGAAGCATCACAATAAACAACGAAGGGCTCACCAGGATTAGGCAAGATCAACACTGGAGCACTGGTCAACCGCCTCTTCAACTCAGCAAAACTCGCTTCACAAGCTGTATCCCACACATACACTTGACCCTTCTTAGTCAACTGCGTCAACGGCAATGCCAACTTGGAGAAGCCCTCAATAAATCTGCGATAATAACCAGCTAACCCCAGAAAACTGCGTATCTCAGTAGCAGACTTCGGAGTCTCCCACTGTAATACAGCAACAACTTTAGCAGGATCGACAGAAATCCCACCACTCGAAATCACATGGCCAAGGAAACTCACTTCTTTCAACCAGAACTCACATTTAGATAACTTTGCATATAATTTCTTTTCTCTTAACACCTGCAAAACAATTCTCAGATGTCCTGCATGCTCTTCTTCCGTCTTAGAATATATCAATATATCATCTATGAACACCACAACAAAATTATCAAGGTACGGGTGAAATATACGATTCATATATTCCATAAACACACCTGGAGCATTAGACACACCGAACGGCATCACAGTGTATTCATAATGACCATACCTCGTACGGAAAGCAGTCTTCGCAATATCATCTGACTTCACTCGGATCTGATGATAACCCGACCGCAAATCAATCTTACTGAAAACATGAGCTCCAACCAACTGGTCCATCAAATCATCAATCCTCGGCAATGGATACCGATTCTTGATAGTTACCTTATTCAACTGCCGATAATCGACACACAACCTCATCGTACCTTCTTTCTTCTTCACTAACAATACTGGTGCACCCCAAGGAGAAACACTTGGACGCACAAACTTCTTCTCAAGCAATTCTTCAAGTTGCTTCTTCAATTCAACTAATTCAGTTGCCGACATTCTATAAGGAGACATCGACACCGGACTCGTACCTGGTACTAAGTCAATGGCAAATTCGACTTCACGTTCTGGAGGTAAATCACTTACATCCTCCGGAAACACATCCTGAAATTCACAGACAACAGGCAATTCTACACTCACCACTTTCTTATCCGTTTGTAGAGACGCAAATAAAGCGAATATCTGAGCTTCACCTTTCACAAATTCCCCCACCTGCCTAGCAGATAGAAATCTTGCCTCATCATTCTCACCAACTTCAGAAAACCGCACCGTCTTACTATAGCAGTTGATAAACACGCCATAGAATTCTAGCCAATTCATTCCCAGAATAATATCAATTTGGTGCAAGGGTAAGCACACCAAATCAACTACGAACTCTCTCTCAAAGATCGTCAAACGACAACCTCGACAGACAACAGAAGTCTTCACAGAACCATTAGCAGGAGTATCTATCACCATACTTCCGCCTAGGGACGACATAATCACACCAATCCTGGTCGCACACTCATACGAAATAAACGAATGAGTAGCACCAGTGTCAACAATAGCAAGCAATTCAACATTATTAATCAAGCAAGTACCTTTAATCAGATTATCTTCTTTAGGAGCTTCAGCCCCACTCAGAGCAAACACCCTACCAGTAGTATGAGCTGCAGTAGCCGCCTTCTTCGGTTTCGAGCACTACGAACTAATATGGCCTTTCTCGCCGCAATTAAAACATGTCGGACCAGCATCCTTACATTCAGTAACTCTATGACCAGCCTGACCGCATCGGAAACATCTCAGCACTTTCTTGGTACAGCTATCAGCATGGTGGCCTGGCTCACCACACTTGAAACATTTACCAGCTATGGAAGATCCTCCCCCACTTGGCTTCTTCTCATCTGCCACTTTCTGCTTACCTTTGCCACTTGGAGATGCATAAGGACTACCACGATCCTTATTCTTTTTCTCGCTAAGACTCTTATAATGAGCAGTCCTAGCCTTGCTATCTTCATCAAATATCCTGCACTTATTAACCAGTGTAGGAAACCTACGAATCTCCTGGTAACCAATGCCTTGTTTGATTTCGGGACGCAACCCGTTCTCAAACTTGACACACTTGGATTCCTCAACATCGGCATTATTATAATGAGGACAATACTGCACCAGCTCCTCAAACTTCGAAGCGTAATCAGCAACAGACATGTTACCCTGCTTCAGTTCTAGAAATTCCATCTCCTTCTTACATCGCACATCAGCAGGGAAATATTTCTCCAGAAAGGCCGTCTTGAACCTTTCCCAAGTCATCTCAGCACCTGGTACTGCAATTCTCTGGCGAGTGTTATCCCACCAGTTTTCAGCCTCTTCAGATAACATATGCGTACCAAACTGCACCTTCTGTGCTTCAGTACACGTCATCACCCGGAAAATCTTCTCAATTTCCTTCAGCCAAATCTGAGCACCATCTGGATCATAGCGCCCTTTGAATGTAGGAGGGTCATTCTTCAGAAACCTTCCCAAATTCCTAAACTCGTCGACCGGCGGATTCTGCTGCGCCTGCATAGCCTGCGCCATAGCAGCCAAAGCCTCAGCAATCGCACGGTCATTTTCTCCAGCCATACTCTGCACAACACAACCACAACCGTTAAATATCGACAGTGTCATTTACACTAATCGACCAACAGGGAAAACCTCACATTATGACTCGACTGGACTGACCATGCTCTGATACCACTAATGTAACACCCTTCTACCCCAAACGACATATTTAAATAGATTATCAGAGTACAACATGTAGAAGAGTTTACATTCCTTACAACATAACACTTATTTCATTTCAACATAACATATATTATTTAATTTATTAAAACTTCGCAGCGGACAACAACATGAATATTATAAAAATGTTTCAAGATTATCTCAACAAATTAGTCATCATAAACAACGTAAATAATAATAATAATTTAGCCATTGAATCCCATAATCCCCGGTGTCACATGACCAGAGCATTTGACTCGACTCTGTAGAATAACTCTACACTTATTCTTCGAACCTCAACAATAGCTACTCCACTTTATCTGCACATTGCTCATCATAGATGAACATAAACACATGCAGAAGGGGTGAGAATTACATTATTAAATAATAATATAACGACAGAAATATAAATATAAATATATTTCACATATGCCAACACAATTCATCATAATCATCATAATCCATGAACTCATGAACATCAACAACCCAACACATCAAATGCAATGCACACACCCATGCATGACTCAACACGACTCGGTATACCCATTTTGTGACCAACTACAGGATCACTACTCCCAGATTCATCACCATAGAATCCGAGTTCCCCGTAAGGAACCAAGCCTATCAACAAGCCCGGAGTCAACAACATCATTGGAACTCAGTCCGTTCATCACTAGGCATCGGCCTTTCATGAATGCATGCACACCAAGCATGCATCATAATCAACATAGCAACAAAAGCATCATATAGTCATGTTATCATCATCATTAACACATTCTATCATAAAGACATATCACATCATGACACATAATCAAACGCCGCATTATCACACCCTAATAATATCTATATCCCTCAAAGCAACGGGAAATGATCCCTCGTATACTATGCATCAGCTAAGTTACCTCGCTCAGCCTAACAACCGAAACTGCACAACAACAGCCCAGGAAGGACCACAAGTCTGCCCATACGCGTATTACCTATGCTCATACGCGTATTGCCCACGTCTGACCAACCCCATACGCGTATTGCCCATGTCCATACGCGTATGCTACGCGTATCACATTCCCATACGCGTACCACCAGAGACCAACCCACGTTCAAAACATCATCTTCCTCATCCATACGCGTATTGCCTAGCGCCTTACGCGTACCATCAGTCTCATACGCGTATTGCCTAGTGCCATACGCGTATGACCAGAGACCAAGTTTCCAGATCTGCAATGGCTTTCCCTGCTACGAGATCTATCCAAATTCATCCTTAAACAGTCCAAATTTCACATAAACTCACTCATATCATCTAGTACAGTTAGTCTCCTATTCGATTTCACCATCCTAACATCATTGCCTATAATTTCTACGAATTCCTTCGACTAAAAACCCTAAATTCGTTCACCCAATATTTCACCAATTTCAACATATCATTGTTTAATAAGGTTCAGACCCCTTACCTCTTTGGATTGAAGGAAGCTCTGAGCAATCTTTGGCCTCCTCCTCTTCCTTCTCTTTCTCTTCAGCGTTTCTCCCCTTTTTCTGACTCTGAGACAAAACACGTGAAACAAACTGAATTCTCCCTTTTGCCTCTTTTAACCAATTTCCACTTTTACCCTTCCACCCTTCATATTCCAATTATTTTATTTATTTAATTATTATTAAAATAAATAACATCTATAATAATAATAATAATAATAATTCCCAATATTATTTAATAATTCCTTTTACCTTCCAATAATCATACTAAATAATATTCAAATTACTCTAACAGTATTTGGGGTGTTACATCTCCACTTCAGATGCTTCTGATCATTTGATAATTTGTATCTGATCTAGTTTTGTATCTGATGACATCATCAGATTTCTTCCTTCTTTCTTTAGAACCCTGCACACTTAGAACTTTTCGTTAGGGTGCCATTTTTGGTTTCATCCTTTGTTATCATCAAAATCAAGGAATCTGTTGTAGAACAATTTTTGTTCTTACACCCCTCACTAGCATGTTGAAGCTATCCTCACATGGTGGATTTGTGGTTTTAGGTTGAGTTTTCTCCCTTTGATAACAAAAGACTTTAAGGCTTTTGACCAATCAATTCACCAACTTCTTTTGAGATTTTTACCCTGAACTACGAGGTTTTGATCCTAATCTTTTTTAAGATGGTACGTAGGCAATGAGTTTATCCATTCAAACACAAAATTGTAAATAACTTGTAAATTCTTCTCTCATCTCCCCAATCATGTTTGCACAAATAATTTTTTACAAATACCAACCCACCTTACAACAATTATGAAAAGGGCTCCCTAGGAGTACCTAGGATGTTTTGGGTGCTTAAAACCTTCCCATTGCATAACCAACCCCCTTACCCAGATCTCTGACATTTTTATTAGTTTTTGATTTGATAAAACTTCTCGGTTGTTGTTCGTTTTCTAACCTTTCCTTTGGATAAATAGAAGTGCGGTGGCGACTCGAATTGTATGATTTACTTTTGATTTAGTCAATAAATCTAAATGTAACGAATATCCCGCTACAACTTCCACCTGCCTAGATATTGAATTGTAGTTACGTGGTGTTACCTCATAGTTCTCGCAGGGAAACAATGATATCTCGTTAGCCACATGTTCGACCTTTTCCTTGTGGTACAAGATTTTTAGGGGTTCCAAAAATCCCTTGTTTTCCTCACATATGGCTTAGAAATCAAGATTTCATATCTGGGCCTTCTTTCTCAAGGATAAGCGACCTTGCGTCGATCAACCTTTGCACTTATATATTAAAACCCTTGCATTCTTCGATAGAGTGCCCCACTGTTCCAATACAGTATTCACACTTGACATTCGAATGGTCTTCTTTGAAGACTATGCTCTTGTGTTTGATTAAATGTTGTACTTTAGCTTTCAGCGTCATGCAAGTATCCAAGTCGTTTCCTACTCCCCCTTTATAGTACTCGCATGTTGCATTCAGGTTGTACCATGACGGGTATGATGCTGGAATATGCCCGATAGACCGAGGAATTACAAATGATTTTTGAATGAACTGCGGGTAGAGCTTATTGTACGATATAAGAATCGGGTCAAAGCAAGTTATGTTCCTTCTGTTATTGATTTTGATTCCGATATTGATTCTGACTCTGGGGGGGGGGGGGGGGGACAAATAGAGGTTGTTAAAATATAGACCTTTGAAGTAAGGGATGAAGATGATATCCGGGAGAAGGACCATATGCTGGAAAGTAAGGGGTCGCCGCATGAGGCTGCCATTGACCTAGGATAACATTGGATGGATGTAGAGATGTAACCATTTCTGCTGCAAGATTTCCTCTCTACATCCATCCAATGGTGTGGGGGTGCTCTATATTCTTAATAAAGCTTACAGGGTTTCCATAACCCAACCCATTTTACTTTTCAACTGACCGACCTCTTCTTTCAAAAGTTCCTAACCTCGCTAAAGTTCTTCCATAGTCTTCTGAGACATGTTTAACGTTCTAAGTGTGTGTCGGATAATCAACTTGCTAGTTATGGACAAAGGCTAGAATGATTTTTTTAAAGAAAAATATGCATGCATGCAAATGAATATAGATGCATGAAATTTTTGCATTTTGATATGCAAAAAATGCAATGTCATGTGTGGGTTTGGGGATCACATGTAATGAAAGAACATCCTATACAAGATGACTTCCCATGACAGGATAGTTCTAAGCTTTTCTACCACCCCCTCGCAAAGGTTAGCTCTAGGGTGTTTGAATAAGGTTCCTAGAGTCACATACTTAGTTGAATCTGTGTTCCGTAATAGGCAAGCCGCTTTATGACGAGATTGACGAAGAAGCTCTATTCTAGGTGGAATCTTCTTTTTATTCAGTCAAGGTGTGCACCTCGGGGAATAACATTACACAACCACCAAAAACAAATTACTTCTAAAGGGGTCCCTAGAGTCGTGGACCTTAAGGTGGATCAGCGTCATGCAACGGGAAAGCCATTTTACAACGAGATTCACAAAAAATGTATACTCTAAGAAGAATCTTCATGTTAGACATTCAAGGTGTGCACCTTAGGGACTAATGCTACGCAACTTCTGTTCTAACCTATGTTTTTTATCTATTTTTTTCGAAGCTCTGGTATAGAACTTTACTTATAGTGACATCCCAATCACACAGATAAAAATAATACTCAATGCAAGATAAGATAAGACAATAGAAGACAAGAAGAAAACAATACAAAGTCAACATTCATCGCAAAGCTAACTAAACTATGTCTGACTCTCTAGCCGATTCCCCAGCAGAGTCGTCAGCTGTCACGACGCAAAAAATGACCACATGCGTTTGCATGCTCGAGATGATAATATAATTTCCATTAAATTTTATTTATTCCAAAAAAAAATATCAAAAAAATTTAATGAAATTATCTAAAATAAGGAGTTATACATCATAAAAGTTAATTAAATTAAAATTTATTCGATAAAATGATTAGAAAAAAAGTATTATACTGAGAAAGAAACTAAAATTCCTTTAAAACATTACTATATTAGCATTGACGATATTCCATACAAATAATATAAAAATAATAAATTATTATAAAAGGATGTTAATACAAATAATGTAGCCTATTAGACTAACTCAATTGATAATTATATATAGATATTATATTATATGCACTAGCGTTAGTATGAACCTTCATATTTATTCATCTTTACAAAGTTGAATTCTATCTATTTTTCTATGCAAGTTGTTCTATTTTTTCTTCTTCATATTTAGAAAATTAAAAAAATAGAAATCATTGTAACCTTTATATGTAACCTAATTTTACAAAAAAAATGCCTAATTTTACATTTTAATAATCAACCAGAGTAAATATACTCCAAATCAGAAAATGTATATTACATTTTTTAATGCTATTACCATTCTCTAAATAATCCTATTTGTTATTAATGAACATTACTAAAACGGAATTAGTCAAAATTAGAAGTTATAGATGATATATATGAGTTAAATTGTGTCAAAAAAAATTAATTAAATTAAAATTATACAATAAAATAATTTACAAATAAGTATTATACTTTATAGAGCCATAAGATTTTTTTTTTTGAATTTCATTAATACAATATTGGTAAATTAACAATGAGGATATTCCCTACAAATAATAAAAATAGGAAATCGTTTTACCCCTTAGTTTTAACCTAATTTAACGACTTATAAATAGCCAAGTTTGCATTTGAATAAACAACCAAAAGAAAGTTTAAAGAATTATTGTATTGTTAAATGGCTAGTAAAATGCATAAATCACTATCTTTCTTTGTAATCTATGTTTTGGTGGTTGCAGGTAATAATAATAATAATGCTATTGTATTGTTAGAACAATTTGAAATGATCATTCTCATCTAACAAATTTTCTTTTATTTTCCTTTGTACGAGAATAGTACATTTGATACAGGTAGAAGGTGTTTGCACCCGCATTGTGGGAAGTTGTTCCCAAAGAAGTTGTCGTGAGCAATGTAACAGCTATAGAGAAAAATCACAAGTTGTAGCATGGAATTGTAACTTCTACAATTTATGTACATGTACATACGATCGACCACCATTAGGAAGATCATGCATACTTGGTTTGGGACTATGCACACATGATTGTGGCGAGTCATGTTGCAACAGTAAGTGCAAGAGCAAATATACAAGCACAGGTACTGGGGTTTGCGTGGACGACTATGATCTCCACTTTTGTCAGTGTGTTTATGTACGTTGAGTTTATATTTTAATTCATACCATTCAATAAAATAGAGGACTCCATGATACTTCTTGGATGGACGAGACTGCTGCTCCCATTATTTGAAATGTAATTTTAATATTTTATTTGAAATGTATTTTTAATATTTTATTTGGAATTCTTTTACTCAAATTTACCAATTTTTTAAAAAATAAAATAGTCTTGCAAACTTTCTATATTACCCCATCCTAAGTAAGGTTGTTTGCGATGCTGTTTGAGCAGTTTTGACACTAAAAATCATCTGAATTGTAAGAGAAAAATATGTGATTCGGTTTGATTATGTTGAAATTTAGAAATAAAATCAAACATAACTAAATCAAACCAATGCAGTTTGGGTTGGTTCAGTTGGTTTGATTTTTAACAAGAAAATTTTATTAAACCATACACAAACATATTTGAGGATTGCCAATCTCAAATGAGAGAGATTTATGAGAGAACAATATAATAAAAATGAAAATTTGTAAAATAAAGAACACTACAAGAAAATGTTGGATTAGCTAGGGAAATTTGCGAGGTGAAAAAACCCTCACTAAATATCTACGTTTGCTTGGGGTTTATCCCCTCGCAATGCATAAAATAAAAAATAAAATTTATAAAGACATTTGTGTGGGGAACCCCTCGAAAATGTTAATGAGGGACATTTTAAAATTTGAAATTGACCATTTGCGATGGGAGACCCTTAGTCAACAGTTGCAATGGTATTAGCAAGGGGCAACCCCACGCGAATTGTGGGAGCAGTCTGCCACCTTTCCCCATCACAACTACCTTGTGTCAGACGCTTTAACCAAGGTCTGGAATTTTGCGAGGGGCATCCCCTAGCAATTTATTTTCTTTGGATTTGCAAAGGGCATCCCCTGAAAACAGTTCTCATGCCTTTGCACAATTTCCCATCACTCTGAGCGTGTGTTAACTCATTTATGATATCAATAAAGGTGTTAACAATTAGCAAGCGACATCCCTTAGCTAAATATGACTGTTTTAGCTGTCGTGGGGAGCCTCCTCTCAAAATGCTAAATATATTTGCAACTTTCCCTTTCATTTTTCATTCCAGCTCTTCAGCATTCATCTTCTTTTTTCCATTTTCTCTCAACTTCAGTTCCATATCTCACTCTTCCATCATAAAACTCTAATTTTCATCAAGAAAATTTCAACATGTTTTCATTTGGAAGATAATTATTTAAATCTTTTATTTGTTTTCTATTTTTTTTGAAATAGATAAATAAAATATAACACTATTGAGGTTCGAATGTATAGAAAGTACAAAGAGTATGACCCTTTCATAATGACACATAATGTTAGGCAAGTTTATTACGTATCTTATCCTTCAATTCAACGATGTAAACGAGGATGGTATGTCAAGTCCAAACCAATGGGTCATATTGTAACTGATAGTGTAATGGAAGATGTTGCATACCAAGATGATGAGAGTTCACAAGTTAGTAGGGTAATTAAAATTGAGGAGATTTGAAGTTTGAGTGATACTATAGTTAAATTTGGATGTTGAGTAACTTGGTTCAAATCAAGTGTTACTTCTTATTCGAATAAACAAATAAACTTGACTAGAATCACAACCTCATGTGACTCGAATCAAGTATTAAATATGATTTGAATCAGATATCTCCATGAAGCCAAATTTTGGCCCTACTTGAATCATAGCTTCACAAAGCCTTAGTTTATTTCCATTGTTGAGGACCTTCATCTCTAAATACTGAAAGTTCAGGGAGACTAGTTGTACATTAGGGTATCTAATGTTTTTTTGTGTGAAGTTTGTTGCTTGTAATAGGTGCAAGTATCATTTCCTGAATGTAGTTTGGCTTGTATTGTTATCTATCAAGGTGATAGTTTCAATATATTGAAAGGAATACTTTGGCGAGATCAAGTATCAACTGTCCATAAGGCGGAGTTGGAAGTTATCCTTTTTTGGAGGAGTTTGAAAAAGATTGCTCGCAGACAAAGTTGGAATTTCTAATCAACGCTTAGACAATTGCAATCGCTTAGACAAGAAATTGGTGTGATTAAAGGGATTGCCACACACAAATACTTGTAGAAGGTTATTATTTATAGCAAGGTTATTGGTTCAAGATATTTAGAGATCTTGTTTTGTTAGCAGTTTGAGTGTCTATATCAATAGAGGGAGTTCTCGTGTGATAGTTTGTTGTAATCAAAATGCTTGTATCAAAGTTATCAAAATAGTGGAAGCTCGTGATTATTTTCAAGTGGTTAATTATGCCATTAAAGAATGGAGTATGCAAAACGAGAACAATCACATAACCACTATATATCTCTGTGTATATTTCTTTTCCCCTTATCTCCTCTATTTTCCTATAATCCATTATTATTTCTATTGCGTTATTGCATAATTGCATCAATTTTATGTCATATAGGTTAGACCGTATTTATAGAGATTTAATGTATAAGCTTAGGTCTGTGGTGTAACAATCTTATTGGATTATCATGAAGAAATTTATTTCTTGAATGAATATCTAAGTAAAGACTTTTTAAATCACTTTGTTTAAAGTGACTTTGGTTGTCTTGTGATTGACTTTCATTAAAATAAATCAAGTCTTTAGTGATATCATGTATTATTTCACTTGGTTTAATTTATTTATATGCTTCAAAGCTCTCATAGTATTATGTTTTTCTTCCGCGCTTCTTAAAATATATGATTTCATTTATGGGGCCTAAGATGTTTTTGATGTTTTCTTAAAAGGAAAGGATTTATCAAACCCCCTCCCCTTTCTATACCTATTTGTGTTCATATTATCAGCCAACAATTTGTATTAGAGTCGGGCTTTTGATCAAAGTCTTGCGGCTCCAAAAGTTGAGGATATGGTTCCATCGATCCTAAGCGTTTGGAAGATTATGCAATTTATCGTACCCCAAATTTTGACCATCATTTTTGTCTTCACTACTAACTTAGGATGCAGGTTATTAACATATTAAGATTCATATATAGGTCATCTGATAAACTCCAATGACCTAAAAAGTCAAAGGATGACCATTTTGACTTGTCCAAACCCTGATCCTATCCTGATCAATTACTAATTGTTGTTAGTTATTAGATTATTTTGATCAACATGGTAGGGTGAATTAGATAGTGATTAATAAAATTAGTTGGTTTTTAATTAAGTTATGATATTGGGTTGAGATTATTAGTAATAGGGTAGACTAAATTGATTAAAATATGAATTAATATTAGTAATAAAGTTAATTGTATTTTTACTAATTTATGGTTGATTAATTCATGTTATTAAGTTAATTAGTTTTAAGTGATTTCTAATTAATTTATTAATAGGTCAATTAAAATTATTTTTTAATTTATAGCTAATTGGATATGAGTTAAATTAGTTTTTAAAAATAAATAAATAAATAAGTAATTAACTTACTTTAAGGATTAACTTACTTTTAATTTTTTTTCTTCGGTATTGGCCTTTTGTTTAAGTAAGAGAACATGGCTAGCCCAATCCAGTACCCCATTTCAATTAGGTCAAATGGATGACCCAAGTTTCAACTAGTTCAGGTTAGACCTAAGATCCATCCTCCTGATCGGGTCAGACCCCTGACTCGAACCCTACTCATCTTCTTCCCCAATCAAACCCTAAAAGTGCACAAACATCAATTCGAAATGGATCAAGATCATTCAATCAAATACTTCCATTTTTATTATAACATACATTGAAAAATGATGATGACAAGTAATTTTGGACTAAGTACATCAAAATCTCAAAACCCTAATTCTAAATCAGGATCAAATCACGAATTACAAATAAAATTGATTCAACCTAATACTAAATTACCTAAAACAAATCAATAAAATTAAATTCTAAAACTAAAAACCACTCTATAAAAACCTAACTCTAAAATCAAAAGGGACAGAAAAGAAAAACCCTAAAAAAGAATCCTCAGAATTCTTGCTTCCGCAATCCAGCAAACCTCACTAAGAGCTCTAAACTTTGAAGTGATTAGGGTTCTCACATTGAAACCCCAATCTTCTTGACCTTGGCCATCACCGCCCGAATGACCTTGCATCCAAAGAAGAAGAATTAGAAGAAACGGGATATAAGCAACAAACAAGGGAAAGCAGAATCCAAATAATTTACCTCTTACCAGAGAACTCCTCTTCTCCGAAGGTTGGCCATACAAATCTCTTTGTATATTTGCTTGTGCTGATTATTGATTATGTATAATGTATGCTTGATGTTGTTTGCATTGAGTTTCGGTTCAATCTAAAGGGGTTATAGGAAACTAGGGTTAGGGTTCTTTGTTTTAGGGTTAGGGTTCATCCCACATAGGGTTAAGGTTCATACGATGAACCCTAGGGTTCATCTAGGAAAAGGGTTAGGGCTCGTGATTCGTTAGGGTTCTGGGTTTCTGGGTTGATGTTCATCACCCAGATGAACATCGGTTGAAGATCCCGTTTGAGCTTCAAACGAAGATTTAGGGTTCGCGAAGATTTCACGGAAAAGGGACAGAGGAGGGACAATTATGGGTTGGGTGTTCTTCATGTTCATGATGAACATAAAGATCTCAGTTGAAGGTTTTGTTTTGAGTGGTGATATAAGGCGGAGAGGGGACGCCATAACGAGTTTGGTTTTAGAGAAAGGTCAGAGAGCGGAGAGAAGTAGGGAGAGAATGGAGAGTTAGAGAGAGAACGAAAGAGAAAAAATGAGAACGGACTGAAGGGAAAGGGATTTAAATTCGTCCATTCGTTCCGCTGCATTCCCCCCACATGGCCTTCCTTAGGGCCTTCAGGTGAGTTGACCCTTGACTCATCTAACGTGGCCAGATCTACTGTGGTCCACCGTTTGACTTCACGTACCACCCCTTTGATCAGTATACCTTCATGTTCATCTCATTCTGCGCTCTAGGTTTGATCTTGTTGACTCTCCAGTCAACAGATCAGACGCTCCTGGTGGAGAGTCCGTTGTTGACTCTCCCAGGAGGACCTTGAGGCGTAGTGGGCTTGGACAGGCCAATGGGCCTCTCTCTATTTCTTTTAACACCCCTCTCACAATGGCTCATTTGCTAAACCAGTGCAAAAAACCCCCCTCGTTGTATTAATTTTTAGTTAATTAATTACTTAATTAACTATTAATTATAATTTATCCATTTAATATGTAGAGTTAATTCAATTAAAATAAAAATTAGATTTTTTGTCATTTATTTATTCACAATATTTATTTAATTGATTAGTTATAATAATAATACTTTAATTAATAAGGGATTTATATTATTTATATTAGGGTAAATTAAATCAGGAGTTATGGGATAGAATCAGGGATCATTATTAAGGTTTTAAGGGATGTAAAAATATGACAAGGTATGGATAGAGGATATATCTTATGACATCTAATTTAATTTATTTGTATTACCATTAATTGGATTTATTTTGTAATATATCATCATATCACATTTAATATTTTTTTTTATTATTAATTGAATTAAATGATATTCTTTTTAAAAAAATAAAAATGGAATAAAGTCATGGGATACAATTTTGGATAAAACTAAGGGGTTATCAAAGGGATTAAAATCAGGATAAATGGGTTATGTCTAATATATAATTATGACTCCTAATTTATTTGAATGAATTAAAACAATATTTCGTAAGGGATAAAATTAATTCAAACTCACTTCAAATTGTAAGACATTTACCCTAGTGTATTGACACATTTTTTAAAATCGAGTATTTCTCCGTCCCCGATACAAGAGAATTTTTCAAGGGATAAAAACAACCAACTAACCAACATTTTCAAGACGAACTACGGTACTCTGATCCTTCGCCAAATGCGAAGGTACATAGGCATAGAGTTGTAAACTCTAGCGAGTATAATTATAAAAGTCTTTTTGGGACTCTCGTCCATTTAAGTAGAATAACTTATGTAAATAAATAAATAGTTAAATAATTAATCAGTAATCAAGCAAATACATTAGGAATGCACACTAACCCTAGAATTGAAAGAGGATCCCATTGAATACATTTCTACATACATCATCATGCATTCATACATACTCCATTACACATGCATTGAAAAAAAAAACAAAGAAGGCCATGGAGCAACTTGAACAACATCAGGAAGCACATAAGGTGGATATGGACTCAATCAAAGGGAATATGGAGGAAATGAAGGATAAGATGGGTCAACTCACGAGAGCCAATACCAACATGTTGGATCAAGTCATCATAAAGATCAATCATCCATTTTGGTGGATTATGGTTTTCACCTTATCAACACCCAAGTTCCATTGATATTGATGAGACTTAATCGGATCAACCAAGAATCAAAGGGTTTATTGTGAGTCACGAGCATGGAGTCAGGTTAAGAACCATCCCAAAGGAGTGTACTAAGGATAAAAACATGTAGATCATGTTTTAAAAAGTTCCTAGAGTCTTAATCCTATCTATCGGATAGTACAAGTTAGGAGGACTGACTCATCAACCTATAATATTCTCAAGAGAAACTCGTCTGAGTGTAGTATCGCGTAACAACTGTTATAAGGTCTACAATTGAACAGTATCCGCACTAAATCCTAAATAGGCCAAGTTAGGTTAAATGTTCTACGGTCATCAACTTCTCGGACCCCAAATCAGAGAAAGTAATGCCTAACCACAAATGACTTGTGTGACATTAGTAACTCCAAAAGGGTTTCCACTGAGTAGATGGGTCTCAAACCAACTTGTTAAGGACTACTCCACACAAGTTGAACATGACTATACCATCCTCATATCTTAATTGCACTCAAGTTCGGGTTAGAACTTATCCCACCACTCAGAGATCACCAAGCACAACAGACAAATTATATCATACAAACAAATATACAAACATCAAATATACAAATATATACACATAAAAAAGTAGGCTAAACCCACTGAGGACTACTCCCCAGCAGAGTCGTCACTTGATTTTTGTAGCGATAAATTCATGACCATCAAGCTATGGATAAGCTTAACGTCAATAAAACCAGAGTCGCCACCGCGCTTTTATTTTTCCCAAAGGATAAGTAGTTTTCAAATCAAAATTAATAAAATGCCAGAGGATAAGAAATTTTGAAATCAAAACTAATAAAATATCAGAGATTACGGGTGAGGGGGTTGGTTACACATAGGGAAGGTGTTAGCACCCAAAGTGTCCTAGGTACTCCTAGGGAGCCCTTTTTTATGTGTGTATGTGTTTTTGGTATAAAAGATGTTTGAGAAAAATAGAGTGTGGGGATGAGAAAAGAATTCATTAATTATATTTTTGTGTTTGACAAGACCTTCGAACTTGTGCCTACGTACCAACATAAAAATGAGGGATCAAAACCTCGTAGTTCGTGGTAACAATTTCAAAGTTGGTGAATTGCTTTTAACAAAAGTTTAAATTAAAAGGGCACAAAGGTCCAAAATTTTGAATGAAGTTGTTAGTTCTTTTTGTCTTTTGAATTTTTAAGTCAATATGATTAAGTTTATTTACAAATTTAATTTAAGAAAAAAAGTTTGAAAATCCATTGGCATAAGGCCAAATTTTCTACTTGAAATAAGGTCTAAGCTTGAAATCACAAGCAAAGAATTTTTTTGAAAAATGGGAGAGATTTTGAAATTTAAGAAGTGGGAGAAGATGAAGAGTCTACCCTAAGCATAAAATTAAAAGTTAAGAGTTGAAAAGATCTGACGAATTAGATGCAATCCAACAAACAAGAATGTCATATAAAAAACCCACTTTTCCTTTGGACTTTGAATCATGCAATAGTCAATAAGCAATTAGCAATATCCAGACATCATGAAGATCAAGACATCAAATAAAGATAGCCACATCCAAGCAAGCAAATCCCATAGCTAGCAGTCTTCTTTGTCTTCTCATGTACCAGATGAAATATTCCTTGATCAACTCAGAATAAAGCATCAGACACGAGATCAAAATAAAAATTAGCACTAAGACAAAGTAACAGATAAATTCAAACAGAGTCCAAGGCTTGCATCAGATGAATGATTGGTTCACAATAGGTTGGTCTCAGAATGTTGGCATTGGCCAAGTCCTTTTTACATAGGGAATGTTTCCTAATCCTAAGTCCAAAAGTTCAGATCAAGAATAAAGGTCCACCAAATATTTTTTAGGTTTTTTGTTGTTTATTAAGTGTTTTAAGGTCCTAAGACCACACACAAAATCAAAATGCACAAATAATATATACAATCATAAGATATGGCTCAAATGAGCAAAGTGAAAATGGTATAAACCTAAACAAGTTAAATGAAATGTAAATGTCAATGAATGATAAATGATTGAAAGTTAAATTCCATAAAGTAAATGACTTGAAAGTAAAGTAATATTAACAAGAATCAGTCAAATATTAGTCAAAGGTTAGTCAAGTATTAGTGGTATTTTTTAATTGATTAAGTCATTCTTTGGAGAACACTCAACCATCCATTCACAAGCATGGATCCTTAAACTAAGACATCTTCCATGAGAAGGGCTCCAACTTGGATAATTCAACAAGTATGCCACTAACTATCATGAAAGGAAAAAAGGTCAAGTTTCAACAGAATACCATGAAGAATGGGAGACTTACAATCTCAATTACTAGAATGATATGCCTTTAGGGTCAAATTTAGCTATATATTAAGCAATTGTAATTGGACTTATGTAGAAGTCACAACTATCTGAGGTCGGGCAATAAAAATTTAGGTATTAATGTATGTTAGAGATTTGGTACAATGAGCCAAACTCCTAAAACATACCACACACAGATGGGGGTTAACTTTCAAATGGTGAAGAAACTTGTTGAGGAAGTCACACAAGATACCCAGATGAATTAGGGCTTCCAAGGCAAACAAGCTTCAAGCTCTTGATGAATTCTTGATAAAAAATGATATGTGAAGATCACGGGGACCCATATATGATGTCTAGAACCAACGTGGACCATCTATTGATTAGTCTTCTTGTATTGAGGGTCTCAAACCCTAGATATGAGCTTGGTAGAGCATAAGTGAACACACACACTACCTACAAAAGAAGTAAACTATACATTGCCATATTTTTGGAATTTTGGTTAGTAAACAATTAAAAACAAAGTATGATACAATCAAATGTGCTTGGTGATCTCCCCCAATGCAAACCCAATGAATGAGGGGTAAGGAGGATGCCAAGGTGTGATCCCAAAGCCAATGCATATGATGAGATAGCATGAGGGATCTTAGGGTCAAAATTGGGGTCTTACAGTTGCCCCTATTTAAGGACATTCTAACTGAGGATGTGAAGGTTAAAATCTTTGTATCGACTCAGTAGAATGGACTTAAATAACAACATCTAGAAACAAATTTTGGTCCCTAAGAGACCTCATGATGCATATGATATGAATGGTAAAAGTAATCTTTATGGGGAAAATATTGCCACAAAAGAAAAGAATCCGGAGAGACTGAAAGTCCACAGGAGCATAATGCATTCCATAAGGAAAGCTCATTGGGGAGACAAAGACACCGGGGATAAAAGGTTATGCATAGATCAGGCTATGTCTTAAAAACTGTTGGAGACGTGAGGGGAATTTCCATGGAAATAAATCAATGGAAGGACTCAGTCTGGGGAATAAGGGAAAATCTCCAAGGGAAACTGGTAAATCAGAACAAGGCTGAAATACTCGAACCAAAAAGGTGATTGGCAATTTCACTGGGGAAATACGCACTCAATCTCAACTGGGGAGGAATGAACTTCAACACAGGAGTACCATAAATATATTATCCATTACCAGTTACTTGGTAGGAAGACAATGTACTCTGACAGAGGGACATCCGTTACCGATTAGGGTAAACATATCAAGGATGACTCGCTAAGGAAAAAGCGGTGTATTCGTTACTGGATACTGAGTAAGAACAGGCTGCTGGGAAAAAGGCCAAATAGGATTTACAACTATCGGTTACTAGGTAGAAGACCAAAGAGAGAATACCCGTCACTAGTTAAAGTTAACATATCAAGGATAGACTCAAAGGAAGAGTATTTGTCATCGGTTAGGATGAACATATCAAGGATAGACTGCCGGGGAGAAAATTAAGAATTATATCTATCAGTTATTAGATAGAATACCAAAGAGAATATTTGTCATCAGTTAGGATGAACGTATCAAGGATAGACTCAGAAAGGGAAAGCAGGATTTATAACTACCAGTTACTGGGTAGAAGACCACAAAGAGGAGAAAATCCGTCATCGGTTAAGATGAACATATCAAGGATTAACTATCTAGGGAATAAAAGTAGGGATTGTAACTACCTTTTTACTGGGTAGAAAACCACAAAGGGGGAATATCCATCATCGGTTAGGATGAACATGTCAAGGATAAACTGCCTGAGGAAACGTGAAAATGAATCCGCTGGGAAAAAAATAAAGGAAGTAAATTACTTTTACGGTGTATTGGGAAAAAAGTAAAGTACTAAAAAATCGAGAAGAATATTATCAGTTATTGGGCAATAGACTCTCGAGGGACCAGAAAATATCCATTTAGGTAGTAACTAGAAAGAAACGGTCAAACAAAGACTCAACCCAATGAGGGTATAACTCAAGGGGAGTGGTTCCATCCAGATAGTTAACTGGGGAGGAAATTATAATAATGATCATCCACGATGAAATAACTCAGTGGGGAATGAGAAAGGTTAAACTCTTTCTACCTAAGGGGTCTGACACTCTATAATTAAAGGAGGACATACACGTCAAATCTGCATTGGAAAATGATATCACCGTAGTAGGGGGTCAGAATAAAGGAGTCAAATGCAATAAAATGCATAATGAAATATCAGATGTTGTATTTTATGTATGAATATGTATGTATATGATTATAGTTATGCTGACAAAACAATCCTAAAGGATACAAATATCACAGATTTGAATCATCGTTGCAACACTCGGCTAATCTCAACAAGATGGAAACACCAACTGGAGAAAAATGTTGAGAATGAACATAAATCATTTGGATCTGAATAAGTCAACCTTGGTTATGGGGAGAGAGAGAAGATCTGCTGAGGATCCAAACTGTCAACTCTGCGGGGAATTTTGGGTCAACACCATATCAAATGAGAGGCAACCTCGCAGGGGACCAAATGTTGCTCAGAACCAAATATTATCGCGAACAAGAGATCTTCGATATCTGAAGATGAACTTCACTAGAAAAATACAAGAGGTAAAACTCTACACCGACTCTCAAATGGGAGATTGCGTGCACTTGTTTCTTCTACTCCAACACTTAGATCAATAAATCTTAGCATGTGCTCCCTTCTCACTTCTGCTAGTCTTTATATATTGACTGAATCATTAAAGTCTCTTTTGAAAGAGTTGTACCTTGATCATTGCCTTGGCATTGATGCTGCACTAATTGTGCCAGCACTAGTGGAGCTTGAACATTTAGAAGTGTTGTCAGTGGCTGGCATTCCAACTGTTAGCGATACATTTGTCAAGGATTACATCGTTGCACGTGGTCACAACATGAAAGAGCTAATTCTGAAGGATTGCATGTAAGTATCATTGTAGCAGTCTGTTTCATTACTAAAATCTCCTCTAAAGGTACTCATAAAAGTAATTTCTTAATTCTTAGACAATTTCATTTCAAAAAGTTGGTAGATAAATTTCCAGTCAGAGAAAAATTTAACCTAATTTGGTATATATGTTAAATCCAATTATTGTCCTTTTTTAACTGTTGATCATTCTATGAAATTGCTGATTATTTGTGAATTTCTTAGTCCTTTCAAAATTAATATTTTACCCAAATTATAGGCTCCTTATTTTCTTTCTTTCTCAAAAGATATTTATCATTAAGCTTATTGATTATATTATTTGATATGCAGAAACTTGACTGATGCATCAATAAAAGTCATTATTGCTGAACACTGTCCGGCAATATGTGGACTTGATTTATCAAATGTGTGCAAATTAACAGATATGTCTATGGGATATCTTACAAACATCTGTCATGTACTTCATTCACTGAAGCTTTGCCGTAACTCATTCAGGTGTTTGTTTTTCCCGTACTTGTCTGTGTTTAATTTTTGTGTTATATTTTGCTTAGGCCAGACACATGTATTTTTAGTGCTTTATTGCTACCCTCACTTTTCATTGTGCACTTTTCCGACTTGTATTTGTGATCGTATGTTATTGTATAAAATAGTGCAAGTCTATGATTAACAAAGCCTTAATGAAGATATGTTTCATACTGCTGCTGCAGGTAACATATGTTTTTCTGAAGGGCCACTCAAACTCTCAGATCCAGATAATTGGTATAAAAATGGCTTCTATTTTACAACATGTCAATATTCTATTTTTTATTAAATAATGCAATAATACCATTATTAAGGAGTTTTCAAAAAATTATTTTAAAAATGTAAAGATAAAATCATTTAATTTAATATTAACTTTGATTATTTTCCTAAAATAAATTCTTATAATTTATTGGTTACTAATTTACATATTTAAAGTTGGAAATAATAAATATTTTATTAAATAATGTAATAATATTATTACTTTTTTGTAAGGTTGTATTTTTTAAGGATTTTTTTTTAAATAATGCAATAATATCATTATTAAGGAGTTTTTAAAAAATAATTTTAAAAATGTAAAGATAAAACCATTTAATTTAATATTAACTTTGATTATTTTCCTAAAACATTTTTTTATAATTTATTGAAGTATTTTTTATTGGTTACTAATTTACATATTTAAAGTTGGAAATAATATTAAATAATGTAATAACATTATTACTTGTTTTTTTAAGGTTGTATTTTTTAAGGATTTTTTTTTTAAAATAATGCAATAATATCATTATTAAGGAGTTTTCAAAAAATCATTTTAAAAATGTACAGATAAAATCAATTAATTTAATATTAACTTTGATTATTTTCCAAAAATAAATTTTTATAATTTATTTAAGTATTTTTTATTGGTTATTAATTAGCATATTTAAAGCTGGAAATAATAAATATTTTATTAAATAATGTAATAATATTATTACTTGTTTTTTTTAAGGTTGTATTTTTTAAGGATATTTTTTATTAAATAATGCAATAATACCATTATTAAGGAGTTTTTGAAAAGTCATTTTAAAAATGTAAAGATAAAATCATTTAATTTAATATTAACTTTATTATTTTCCTAAAATAAATTCTTATAATTTATTGAAGTATTTTTTATTGGTTATTAATTCACATATTTTAAAGTTGGAAACAATAAATATTTTATTAAATAATGTAATAATATTATTACTTGTTTTTTTAAGGTTGTATTTTGTAAGGAGTTTTTTTTATTAAATAATGTAATAACACCATTATTTAGGAGTTTTTAAAAAATTATTTTAAAAATGTAAAGATTTATCCTAAAATAAATTATTAGATATTGTACATATTTTAAAGGCTACATAAAACAAATATAGTATTATTGCACTGATTGTTTTCAAGTTTAAAGTATCTTATTGTTAAACTTTTAATATTTAAAATTGTTTTTTATTATTTCTCGTGAAAATCATTTTTGTGTAATAATAAAATCACTTGTTACTAAATTTGCAATGGACCGATTTTATAATATATTACTTTATTATTATTTATATTTTATATTAACAGAACTTTTCCAAAATATAATACTTCCAGACATTTTATATAATACTAGTTTTATATTGCAGTTCAGTTACATAGTTTTAAAAGCTTAACTTATTAGAAAATAATTCAAATAACTGGATTTAACCGAAGGGGTTTGGGGAATTGCAGTCAGGGTAACAGTTTACATAACTGGATTTTAAAATCAATATGGATTTCACAGAACTCGTTTGTACAATTGCAATTCAGATAAACAGTGTACATAACTGGATTTTAAAATCAATCTGGTTTGAGGAATTGTAATTCAGATGACTAGTTTTAAAAACCAGTTCAGATATATGGATTTCACAGAACTCGTTTGTACAATTGCAATTCAGATAATTAACCAGTAAAAAAACCAAACTGGAGTTCAGATAACTAAATCTGAAAAGGTAATCAGTTAGATAAATGTTCAAAGAAAACCAGTTTTAAAAACCATTCAATTAATTGGATTTGAGGACCAATTTTAAAAACAGTTCAGATAACTAGATTTTGAGAACAAGTTAAAAAACAGTTCAGATAACTGGACTTAGTAACCAGTTTAAAAACTGTTCAATTAACTGGATTTAGCAACCAGTTTAAATAACCGGATCTGTGAACCAGTTTAAAGAACAGTTGAGATGATTTGTGAACCAGTTTAAAGAACAGTTCAGATAACTGGATCTGTGAACCAGTTTAAAGAACAGTTGAGATGATTTGTGAACCAATTCAGATATATTGATTTGTAAATAAGTTTAAGAAACAGTTCAATTAACTGGAAATAGTACAGATAACTGAATTCAGTAACCAGTTTAAATATCCGGATTTGTGAACCAGTTAAAAACAGGTCAAATATCCAAATTTGTGAACCAATTTTCAAAACAGTTCAGATAATTGGAATTGAGAACCAGTTAAAAAGCAGTTCAGATAACTGAATTTAGTAACAAGTTTAAAAACAGTTCGGATAACTGGACTTGTGAACCAGTTCAAAACAGTTCGGATAACTGGATTTGTGAACCAGTTCAAAACAGTTCCGATTCCACATCTCCATCCGCCAAGCTCCGACGACCTCCGTCTCGACACCCTCCAAATCACCGCCGAACAGCAACGTCGGCCCTTCAACACAAACCCCACCTTTCCTTCTTCTTCCCCAAAAAATCTCCATCACACGAATTCCTCTTTTTCATAACCTCCCCATCGTGAATCTGCCTTCATTCCAAAAGAATCGTTGTCGGAACCACCCTTTCCGTTTCGTCCAAACTCTGTGTGTTTCCATCTCCGCTCAACAATCTTCCTTCACGAACGGCCACAGCGCCGTCACCGACCTCAGACCCGGCCACAACAACCTTCTTCTTCTCCGCTCGCACCTCCACACCGTTCGCCGTCGCAACAACGCCGAAACACCATTGAGCAATTACCCATCCCTCATTAACTCCGACTCCATCAAAACTCAGCAACGCGTCCACAACTGTGACAACATCGAAACTGACACTTCCAAAACTGTGACAACATCGAAATCGTGGGTAATATTCTTAAACCTACAAGTCTTCTTAAAATATGCAAGTTTCTTTCTTTCGATTTTATAATGGCGAGTCAAGGCGTCGGTTGATTTTGTTTTCTAATTGGAACTAATAATTTTGTCAAGCCTATGAGATTCGCAAGTTTGAGTTTGAAACATTTGTGTTTTGGGTTTATTCCCTGTTTTATGAATTACCAACATTATTGCTTGTTCACGTTTTGAGTCGAAGTTTACTCCGTATTTGGATTGATAATATCAATGTGGTGTTGCTTTGATTTCGGTACTTGAACTGTTGTAAATAGAACTGTAAATATTGATGTTGAGTTAGTATTTATAAATATTTGTTTCGAGTTAATCGCTTCAATTGTAAGCAGACGAGTTCATTTGGGGTTCCATGGAAAAATGGAAGAAAGTTTATGGAGAAGAACGTATAGTCCAATTTGTGATGTTGCACTTGGATATCAGTGTTTAATGTTGTTTCTAGATTTCAAATTTGACAAAAGGGGTCTTTCTTCTGGGTTTTTTTTTGGGCAATCGTCCCTCATGTCCTCTACTGGCTTGAAACTATTATTATTAAAAGAATTTTTATCACATGGATTATTGGGATTTATAGTGCTAAGAGTTTAGGCCCGTTTCCCTTGATGAACCTTTGTTTTGTATACACCCTATGTATTATAAATTTTTTTGCTCATTACGTTAAATCATGATTTTATCCAACGGAATCGACAAACTTCATGTCGGTATGCCACTAAAACCTCTATAAATCAATAGAATATTTTTCACCGCGTTTGGATTTCGCGAATAACATTAATCGTTGTTATCTCGCATAAACCGGTTCGAGCACACCAATTCGATTAAATCAAGTGATACCGTCACTTAAACGCTTTCTCGTTAATTACAATCAATTAATTAAATTTTGTCTAATTAGTTAATTATTATTAACCGATTCTAAAATTAACTTGATCATTTGATTTAGGTAAATAATTTTAATAACTAATCTTAATTAATTGATTCAATCAAACTTTAATTAATTATTTTGGTCAATTAAATGGTGATTGACTTATTGCACTCCAATTCATCATCGATTTTAAAGCACAAGACCATGATTAAACCATTTAAAAGTCAAACAACTCTCGATTCAATATCAAGCCAATTTCCATACCCTTGTAAACCGATCGCTTTTAGCATCGCCATCAACCTCACATAGCTTACTCTTGGGCTTTCTTACAATGAGACCTATTTAGTATTTCTTCTGTTTTTTTTCGCAATCGTCCCTCATGTCCTCTACTGGCTTGAAACTATTATTATTAAAAGAATTTTTGTCACATGGATTATTGGGATTTATAGTGCTAAGAGTTTAGGCCCGTTTCCCTTGATGAACCTTTGTTTTGTATACACCCCATGTATTATAAATTTTTTGCTCATTACGTTGAGAGCAGGCTACTATTGGCTGACAATGGAGCCTGACTGCTGCAAATATGTAAAGAAATGCCATAAGTGTCAGATTTATGCGAATAAGATTCATATTCCCCCGACACTTCTGAATGTAATGTCATCACCATGGCCTTTCTCCATGTGGGGAATTGACATGATTGGCATGATAGAGCCGAAAGCGTCCAACGGACACAAATTTATTCTCGTAGCAATTGATTACTTCACTAAGTGGGTTGAAGCGGCATCATATGCAAATGTGACCAGGAAGGTGGTCGTGAAGTTTATCAAGAATCAACTCATATGCCGTTATGGTGTGCCAGATAAGATCATTACTGATAATGGATCTAACCTGAATAACAAGATGATGAAAGAGTTGTGTAGTGAGTTCAAGATTGCACACCATAATTCTTCTCCTTATAGACCCAAGATGAATGGGGCTGTTGAAGTTGCTAATAAGAATATCAAGAAGATTATCCAGAAGATGGTTGTCACGTATAAAGATTGGCATGAGATATGCCATTTGCTTTGCATGGATATCGTACATCTGTCCGCACTTCAACAAGGGTAACCTCTTT
>NW_026112772.1:0-63886 GCF_024323335.1 Lathyrus oleraceus | reverse complement strand
GGCCAAATGACCTATAATGTTCTTTTTGGCACATGCGTTTTCAGTTGAATTGAACTTCCTCCAAACATAAAAGTAAAGTAAACATCTTGAATTTGATTATTGGAATGAAGGTTTCTCTCATAAAAATTGAGCAAGTTTATCGTCTTGGAAAGTTGACCTCAAAACTAGGTTCAGACAAAATGACCTATCGTCTTTCACCATAAAAATTGACTTTCCAAGCAAACACGTCTAGACTTCAACATTAAGTTGTTTGGAATGTCTTTTGAGTAATTTTCTCATTTAATCATTTTATATGACAAAACTTGAAGGAGATAGGGTCTATGGAACCCCAGTTTTGACTAGTTGACTTTCTCTGGTCAACCACCATGAACGGATCTTTCTAGCTTGACATTCTCTAGACTTTTTGGACTCATGGAGGATGATATATGTATATGATGTAATGTTCTAGGCCCATGAAATGATGTGTTCTGATCAAAAATGAGTGTGCATCATGCTGAATTCAAGTTGGAAGGCCATGCAATTGTGTATGAAAAATGGAAGTGGAAAACATCCAAATGGTCCTTCAACTTGCACCCATGCTCTAGTCCTATGTTACTTGGCCAAATGAGGTGATCTTGGATGTTTGGGAATGGTGAGGTCAAGGAACAAGTTTCATGTTGAACACTTTTTCATTTGAAGCTTGTATCATGATGAATTTTCAGTTGGAAGTTTGGGAAATCAAACATATTTGAAAATTTTCTAAGTCCCAAGTCAAATGTTCACTTTTTCCACCTTGAATAACTTTTTCTATGGACTTCAATGAGAAGCGTTCTTTAATGAAGTTGTAGCTCTTTCAACCTATTCATTTAGTCACAAATTTGACCTCATTTGGATTTTGCATGAAGAGTTATGCATTTAGAAGTTGAGGAAATCACTTGTTCAATGGTATGGGCCAAATTGACCTATAATGTTCTTTTTGGCACATGCGTTTTCAATTGAATTTGAACTTCCTCCAACATAAAAGTAGAAGTAAACATCTTGATTTGATCATTAGAATTTAATGGATTTCATCTCATAAAAATTGAGCAAGTTATCGTCTTGGAAAGTTGACCTCAAAACTAGGGTTCAGACAAAATGACCTATCGTCTTTCACCATAAAAATTGACTTTCCAAGCAAAACTACGTCTAGACTTCAACATTAAAGTTTTTGGAATGTCATTTTGAGTAATGTTTTCTTTTAATCATTTATATATGACAAAAATTGAAGGAGATAGGGTCTATGGAACCAGTTTTGACTAGTTGACTTTCTCTGGTCAACCACCATGAACCATCTTTCTAGCTTGACATTCTCTTGACTTTTGGACTCATGGAGGATGATATATGTGTAGGATGATGTAATGTGCTAGGCCCATGAAATGATGTGTTCTGATCCAAAATGAGTGGCATCATGCTGAATTCAAGTTGGAAGGCCATGCAATTGTGTATGAAAAATGGAAGTGGAAAACATCCAAATGGTCCTTCAAGCTTGCACCCATGCTCTAGTCCTATGTTACTTGGCCAAATGAGGTGATCTTGGATGTTTTGGAATGGTGAGGTCAAGTATATTGGAAACAGCTTCATGTTGAACACTTTGTTCATTTGAAGCTTGTATCATGATGAATTTTCAGTTGGAAGATTGGGAAATCAAACATATTTGAAAATTTTCTAAGTCCCAAGTCAATGTTCACTTTTTCCACCTTGAATAACTTTTTCTATGGACTTCAAATGAGAAGCGGTTCTTTAATGAAAGTTGTAGCTCTTTCAAAAACCTATTCAATTTAGTCACAAATTTGACCTCATTTGGATTTTGCATGAAGGAGTTATGCATTTTAGAAGAGTTGAGGAAATCACTTGTTTCAATGGTATTGGGCCAAAATGACCTATAATGTTTCATTTTTGCACATGCATTTTCAAGTTGAATTTGAACTTCCTCCAAACATAAAAGTAGAAGTAAACATCTTGAATTTGATCATTAGAATTTAATGGATTTCATCTCATAAAATTGAGCAAGTTATCGTCTTGGAAAGTTGACCTCAAAACTAGGTTCAGACAAAATGACCTATCGTCTTTCACCATAAAAATGACTTTCCAAGCAAAACTACGTCTAGACTTCAACATTAAAGTTTTTGGATGTCATTTTGAGTAATGTTTCTCTTTAATCATTTTATATGACAAAAATTGAAGGAGATAGGGTCTATGGAACCCCATTTTTGACTAGTTGACTTTCTCTGGTCAACCACCATGAACCATCTTTCTAGCTTTGACATTCTCTTGACTTTTTGGACTCATGGAGGATGATATATGTGTAGGATGATGTAATGTGCTAGGCCCATGAAATGATGTTTCTGATCCAAAAATGAGTGTGCATCATGCTGAATTCAAGTTGGAAGGCCATGCAATTGTGTATGAAAAATGGAAGTGGAAAACATCCAATGGTCCTTCAACTTGCACCCATGCTCAAGTCCTATTTACTTTGGCCAAATGAGGTGATCTTGGATGTTTTGGAATGGTGAGGTCAAGGGAAACAAGTTTTCATGTTGAACACTTTTTCATTTGAAGCTTGTATCATGATGAATTTTCAGTTGGAAGTTTGGGAATCAAACATATTTGAAAATTTTCTAAGTCCCAAGTCAAATGTTCACTTTTTCCACCTTGAATAACTTTTTCTATGGACTTCAAATGAGAAGCGTTCTTTAATGAAAGTTGTAGCTCTTTCAAACCTATTCAATTTAGTCACAAATTGACCTCATTTGGATTTTGCATGAAGGAGTTATGCATTTTAGAAGTTGAGGAAAATCACTTGTTCAATGGTATTGGGCCAAAATGACCTATAATGTTTCTTTTGGCACATGCGTTTTCAAGTTGAATTTGAACTTCCTCCAAACAAAAGTAGAAGTAAACATCTTGAATTTGATCATTAGAATTTAATGGATTTCATCTCATAAAAATTGAGCAAGTTATCCACGTCTTGGAAAGTTGACCTCAAAACTAGGGTTCAGACAAAATGACCTAATCGTCTTTCACCATAAAAATTGACTTTCCAAGCAAAACTACGTCTAGACTTCAACATTAAAGTTTTTTGGAATGTCATTTTGAGTAATGTTTCTCTTTTAATCATTTATATATGACAAAAATTGAAGGAGATAGGGTCTATGGAACCCAGTTTTGACTAGTTGACTTTCTCTTGACCCCCCCCATATTCGTTCTCGTTACTTATTCCAACTGTACTTTAGGGTCAACCACCATGAACCATCTTTCTAGCTTGACATTCTCTTGACTTTTTGGACTCATGGAGGATGATATATGTGTAGGATGATGTAACGTGCTAGGCCCATGAAATGATGTGTTCTGATCCAAAAGAGTGTGCATCATGCTGAATTCAAGTTGGAAGGCCATGCAATTGTGTATGAAAATGGAAGTGGAAAACATCCAAATGGTCCTTCAACTTGCACCCATGCTCTAGTCCTATGTTACTTTGGCCAAATGAGGTGATCTTGGATTTTTGGAATGGTGAGGTCAAGGGAAACAAGTTTCATGTTGAACCTTTTTCATTTGAAGCTTGTATCATGATGAATTTTCAGTTGGAAGTTTGGGAAATCAAACATATTTGAAAATTTTCTAAGTCCCAAGTCAACTGTTCACTTTTCCACCTTGAATAACTTTTTCTATGGACTTCAAATGAGAAGCGTTCTTTAATGAAAGTTGTAGCTCTTTCAAACCTATTCAATTTAGTCACAAATTTGACCTCATTTGGATTTTGCATGAAGGAGTTATGCATTTTAGAAGTTGAGGAAAATCACTTGTTCAATGGTATGGGCCAAATGACCTATAATGTTTCTTTTTGGCACATGCGTTTTCAAGTTGAATTTGAACTTCCTCCAAACATAAAGTAGAAGTAAACATCTTGAATTTGATCATTAGAATTTAATGGATTTCATCTCATAAAATTGAGCAAGTTATCGTCTTGGAAAGTTGACCTCAAAACTAGGGTTCAGACAAAATGACCTATCGTCTTTCACCATAAAATTGACTTTCCAAGCAAAACTACGTCTAGACTTCAACATTAAAGTTTTTGGAATGTCATTTTGAGTAATGTTTCTCTTTAATCATTTATATATGACAAAATTGAAGGAGATAGGGTCTATGGAACCCCAGTTTTGACTAGTTGACTTTCTCTGGTCAACCACCATGAACCATCTTTCTAGCTTGACATTCTCTTGACTTTTTGGACTCATGGAGGATGATATATGTAGGATGATGTAATGTGCTAGGCCCATGAAATGATGTGTTCTGATCCAAAAATGTGTGCATCATGCTGAATTCAAGTTGGAAGGCCATGCAATTGTGTATGAAAATGGAAGTGGAAAACATCCAAATGGTCCTTCAACTTGCACCCATGCTCTAGTCCTATGTTACTTTGGCCAAATGAGGTGATCTTGGATTTTTTGGAATGGTGAGGTCAAGGAAACAAGTTTCATGTTGAACACTTTTTCATTTGAAGCTTGTATCATGATGAATTTTCAGTTGGAAGTTTGGGAAATCAACATATTTGAAAATTTTCTAAGTCCCAAGTCAAATGTTCACTTTTTTCCACCTTGAATAACTTTTTCTATGGACTTCAAATGAGAAGCGTTCTTTAATGAAAGTTGTAGCTCTTTCAAACCTATTCAATTTAGTCACAATTTGACCTCATTTGGATTTTGCATGAAGGAGTTATGCATTTTAGAGTTGAGGAAATCACTTGTTCAATGGTATTGGGCCAAAATGACCTATAATGTTTCTTTTTGGCACATGCGTTTTCAAGTTGAATTTGAACTTCCTCCAAACATAAAAGTAGAAGTAAACATCTTGAATTTGATCATTAAAATTTAATGGATTTCATCTCATAAAAATTGAGCAAGTTATCGTCTTGGAAAGTTGACCTCAAAACTAGGGTTCAGACAAAATGACCTATCGTCTTTCACCATAAAAATTGACTTTCCAAGCAAAACTACGTCTAGACTTCAACATAAAGTTTTTTGGAATGTCATTTTGAGTAATGTTTCTCTTTTAATCATTTATATATGACAAAAATTGAAGGAGATAGGGTCTATGGAACCCCAGTTTGACTAGTTGACTTTCTCTGGTCAACCACCATGAACCATCTTTCTAGCTTGACATTCTCTTGACTTTTTGGACTCATGGAGGATGATATATGTGTAGGATGATGTAATGTGCTAGGCCCATGAAATGATGTGTTCTGATCCAAAAATGAGTGTGCATCATGCTGAATTCAAGTTGGAAGGCCATGCAATTGTGTATGAAAAATGGAAGTGGAAAACATCCAAATGGTCCTTCAACTTGCACCCATGCTCTAGTCCTATGTTACTTTGGCCAAATGAGGTGATCTTGGATTTTGGAATGGTGAGGTCAAGGGAAACAAGTTTCATGTTGAACACTTTTTCATTTGAAGCTTGTATCATGATGAATTTTCAGTTGGAAGTTTGGGAAATCAAACATATTTGAAAATTTCTAAGTCCCAAGTCAAATGTTCACTTTTTCCACCTTGAATAACTTTTTCTATGGACTTCAAATGAGAAGCGTTCTTTAATGAAAGTTGTAGCTCTTTCAAACCTATTCAATTTAGTCACAAATTTGACCTCATTTGGATTTTGCATGAAGGATTATGCATTTTAGAAGTTGAGGAAATCACTTGTTCAATGGTATTGGGCCAAAATGACCTATAATGTTTCTTTTTGGCACATGCGTTTTCAAGTTGAATTTGAACTTCCTCCAACATAAAGTAGAAGTAAACATCTTGAATTTGATCATTAGAATTTAATGGATTTCATCTCATAAAATTGAGCAAGTTATCGTCTTGGAAAGTTGACCTCAAAACTAGGGTTCAGACAAAATGACCTATCGTCTTTCACCATAAAAATTGACTTTCCAAGCAAAACTACGTCTAGACTTCAACATTAAAGTTTTTTGAATGTCATTTTGAGTAATGTTTCTCTTTTAATCATTTATATATGACAAAATTGAAGAGATAGGGTCTATGGAACCCCAGTTTTGACTAGTTGACTTTCTCTGGTCAACCACCATGAACCATCTTTCTAGCTTGACATTCTCTTGACTTTTTGGACTCATGGAGGATGATATATGTGTAGGATGATGTAATGTGCTAGGCCCATGAAATGATGTGTTCTGATCCAAAAATGAGTGTGCATCATGCTGAATTCAAGTTGGAAGGCCATGCAATTGTGTATAAAAATGGAAGTGGAAAACATCCAAATGGTCCTTCAACTTGCACCCATGCTCTAGTCCTATGTTACTTTGGCCAAATGAGGTGATCTTGGATGTTTTGGAATGGTGAGGTCAAGGGAAACAAGTTTCATGTTGAACACTTTTTCATTTGAAGCTTGTATCATGATGAATTTTCAGTTGGAAGTTTGGGAAATCAAACATATTTGAAATTTTCTAAGTCCCAAGTCAAATGTTCACTTTTTCCACCTTGAATAACTTTTTCTATGGACTTCAAATGAGAAGCGTTCTTTAATGAAAGTTGTAGCTCTTTCAAACCTATTCAATTTAGTCACAAATTTGACCTCATTTGGATTTTGCATGAAGGAGTTATGCATTTTAGAAGTTGAGGAAAATCACTTGTTCAATGGTATTGGGCCAAAATGACCTATAATGTTTCTTTTTGGCACATGCGTTTTCAAGTTGAATTTGAACTTCCTCCAAACATAAAAGTAGAAGTAAACATCTTGAATTTGATCATTAGAATTTAATGGATTTCATCTCATAAAAATTGAGCAAGTTATCGTCTTGGAAAGTTGACCTCAAAACTAGGTTCAGACAAAATGACCTATCGTCTTTCACCATAAAAATTGACTTTCCAAGCAAAACTACGTCTAGACTTCAACATTAAAGTTTTTTGGAATGTCATTTGAGTAATGTTTCTCTTTTAATCATTTATATATGACAAAAATTGAAGGAGATAGGGTCTATGGAACCCCAGTTTTGACTAGTTGACTTTCTCTGGTCAACCACCATGAACCATCTTTCTAGCTTGACATTCTCTTGACTTTTTGGACTCATGGAGGATGATATATTGTAGGATGATGTAATGTGCTAGGCCCATGAAATGATGTGTTCTGATCCAAAAATGAGTGTGCATCATGCTGAATTCAAGTTGGAAGGCCATGCAATTGTGTATGAAAAATGGAAGTGAAAACATCCAAATGGTCCTTCAACTTGCACCCATGCTCTAGTCCTATGTTACTTGGCCAAATGAGGTGATCTTGGATGTTTTGGAATGGTGAGGTCAAGGGAAACAAGTTTCATGTTGAACACTTTTTCATTTGAAGCTTGTATCATGATGAATTTTCAGTTGGAAGTTTGGGAAATCAAACATATTTGAAAATTTTCTAAGTCCCAAGTCAAATGTTCACTTTTTCCACCTTGAATAACTTTTTCTATGGACTTCAAATGAGAAGCGTTCTTTAATGAAAGTTGTAGCTCTTTCAAACCTATTCAATTTAGTCACAAATTTGACCTCATTTGGATTTTGCATGAAGGAGTTATGCATTTTAGAAGTTGAAAATCACTTGTTCAATGGTATTGGGCCAAAATGACCTATAATGTTTCTTTTTGGCACATGCGTTTTCAAGTTGAATTTGAACTTCCTCCAAACATAAAGTAGAAGTAACATCTTGAATTGATCATTAGAATTTAATGGATTTCATCTCATAAAAATTGAGCAGTTATCGTCTTGGAAAGTTGACCTCAAAACTAGGGTCAGACAAAATGACCTATCGTCTTTCACCATAAAAATGACTTTCCAAGCAAAACTACGTCTAGACTTCAACATTAAAGTTTTTTGGAATGTCATTTTGAGTAATGTTTCTCTTTTAATCATTTATATATGACAAAATTGAAGGAGATAGGGTCTATGGAACCCCAGTTTTGACTAGTTGACTTTCTCTGGTCACCACCATGAACCATCTTTCTAGCTTGACATTCTCTTGACTTTTTGGACTCATGGAGGATGATATATGTGTAGGATGATGTAATGTGCTAGGCCCATGAAATGATGTGTTCTGATCCAAAAATGAGTGTGCATCATGCTGAATTCAAGTTGGAAGGCCATGCAATTGTGTATGAAAAATGGAAGTGGAAAACATCCAAATGGTCCTTCAACTTGCACCCAGCTCTAGTCCTATGTTACTTTGGCCAAATGAGGTGATCTTGGATGTTTTGGAATGGTGAGGTCAAGGGAACAAGTTTCATGTTGAACACTTTTTCATTTGAAGCTTGTATCATGATGAATTTTCAGTTGGAAGTTGCGGGGGTCGTTTGGTTGGGGGGGGGGGTGAATCAAAAAAATTATGGGAAATCAAACATATTTGAAAATTTTCTAAGTCCCAAGTCAAATGTTCACTTTTTTCCACCTTGAATAACTTTTTCTATGGACTTCAAATGAGAACGTTCTTTAATGAAAGTTGTAGCTCTTTCAAACCTATTCAATTTAGTCACAAATTTGACCTCATTTGGATTTTGCATGAAGGAGTTATGCATTTTAGAAGTTGAGGAAAATCACTTGTTCAATGGTATTGGGCCAAATGACCTATAATGTTTCTTTTTGGCACATGCGTTTTCAAGTTGAATTTGAACTTCCTCCAAACATAAAAGTAGAAGTAAACATCTTGAATTTGATCATTAGAATTTAATGGATTTCATCTCATAAAAATGAGCAAGTTATCGTCTTGGAAAGTTGACCTCAAAACTAGGGTTCAGACAAAATGACCTATCGTCTTTCACCATAAAAATGACTTTCCAAGCAAAACTACGTCTAGACTTCAACATTAAAGTTTTTTGGAATGTCATTTTGAGTAATGTTTCTCTTTTAATCATTTATATATGACAAAAATTGAAGGAGATAGGGTCTATGGAACCCCAGTTTTGACTAGTTGACTTTCTCTGGTCAACCACCATGAACCATCTTTCTAGCTTGACATTCTCTTGACTTTTTGGACTCATGGAGGATGATATATGTGTAGGATGATGTAATGTGCTAGGCCCATGAAATGATGTGTTCTGATCCAAAAATGAGTGTGCATCATGCTGAATTCAAGTTGGAAGGCCATGCAATTGTGTATGAAAAATGGAAGTGGAAAACATCCAAATGGTCCTTCAACTTGCACCCATGCTCTAGTCCTATGTTACTTTGGCCAAATGAGGTGATCTTGGATGTTTTGGAATGGTGAGGTCAAGGGAAACAAGTTTCATGTTGAACACTTTTTCATTTGAAGCTTGTATCATGATGAATTTTCAGTTGGAAGTTTGGGAAATCAAACATATTTGAAAATTTTCTAAGTCCCAAGTCAAATGTTCACTTTTTCCACCTTGAATAACTTTTTCTATGGACTTCAAATGAGAAGCGTTCTTTAATGAAAGTTGTAGCTCTTTCAAACCTATTCAATTTAGTCACAAATTTGACCTCATTTGGATTTTGCATGAAGGAGTTATGCATTTTAGAAGTTGAGGAAAATCACTTGTTCAATGGTATTGGGCCAAAATGACCTATAATGTTTCTTTTTGGCACATGCGTTTTCAAGTTGAATTTGAACTTCCTCCAAACATAAAAGTAGAAGTAAACATCTTGAATTTGATCATTAGAATTTAATGGATTTCATCTCATAAAAATTGAGCAAGTTATCGTCTTGGAAAGTTGACCTCAAAACTAGGGTTCAGACAAAATGACCTATCGTCTTTCACCATAAAAATTGACTTTCCAAGCAAAACTACGTCTAGACTTCAACATTAAAGTTTTTTGGAATGTCATTTTGAGTAATGTTTCTCTTTTAATCATTATATATGACAAAAATTGAAGGAGATAGGGTCTATGGAACCCCAGTTTTGACTAGTTGACTTTCTCTGGTCAACCACCATGAACCATCTTTCTAGCTTGACATTCTCTTGACTTTTTGGACTCATGGATGATATATGTGTAGATGATGTAATGTGCTAGGCCCATGAAATGATGTTTTCTGATCCAAAAATGAGTGTGCATCATGCTGAATTCAAGTTGGAAGGCCATGCAATTGTGTATGAAAAATGGAAGTGGAAAACATCCAAATGGTCCTTCAACTTGCACCCATGCTCTAGTCCTATGTTACTTTGGGCCAAATGAGTGATCTTGGATGTTTTGGAATGGTGAGGTCAAGGGAAACAAGTTTCATGTTGAACACTTTTTCATTTGAAGCTTGTATCATGATGAATTTTCAGTTGGAAGTTTGGAAATCAAACATATTTGAAAATTTTCTAAGTCCCAAGTCAAATGTTCACTTTTTCCACCTTGAATAACTTTTTCTATGGACTTCAAATGAGAAGCGTTCTTTAATGAAAGTTGTAGCTCTTTCAAACCTATTCAATTTAGTCACAAATTTGACCTCATTTGGATTTTGCATGAAGGAGTTATGCATTTTAGAAGTTGAGGAAAATCACTTGTTCAATGGTATTGGGCCAAAATGACCTATAATGTTTCTTTTTGGCACATGCGTTTTCAAGTTGAATTTGAACTTCCTCCAAACATAAAAGTAGAAGTAAACATCTTGAATTTGATCATTAGAATTTAATGGATTTCATCTCATAAAAATTGAGCAAGTTATCGTCTTGGAAAGTTGACCTCAAAACTAGGGTTCAGACAAAATGACCTATCGTCTTTCACCATAAAAATTGACTTTCCAAGCAAAACTACGTCTATACTTCAACATAAAGTTTTTTGGAATGTCATTTTTAGTACGTTCTCTTTTAAAATCATTATCATATGACAAAAATTGAAGGAGATAGGGTCTATGGAACCCCAGTTTTGACTATTGACTTTCTCTGGTCAACCACCATGACCATCTTTCTAGCTTGACATTCTCTGACTTTTTGGACTCATGGAGGATGATATATGTGTAGATGATGTAATGTGCTAGGCCCATGAAATGATGTGTTCTGATCCAAAATGAGTGTGCATCATGCTGAATTCAAGTTGGAAGGCCATGCAATTGTGTATGAAAATGGAAGTGGAAAACATCCAAATGGTCCTTCAACTTGCACCCCATGCTCTAGTCCCTATGTTACTTGGGCCAAATGAGGTGATCTTGTGTTTTTGGAATGGTGAGGTCAAGGGAAACAGTTTCATGTTGAACACTTTTTCATTTGAAGCTTGTATCATGATGATTTTCAGTTGGAAGTTTGGGAAATCAACATATTTGAAAATTTTCTAAGTCCCAAGTCAAATGTTCACTTTTTTCCACCTTGAATAACTTTTTCTATGGACTTCAAATGAGAAGCGTTCTTTAATGAAAGTTGTAGCTCTTTCAAACCTATTCAATTTAGTCACAATTTGACCTCATTTGGATTTTGCATGAAGGAGTTATGCATTTTAGAAGTTGAGAAAATCACTTGTTCAATGGTATTGGCCAAAATGACCTATAATGTTTCTTTTTGGCACATGCGTTTTCAAGTTGAATTTGAACTTCCTCCAAACATAAAAGTAGAAGTAAACATCTTGAATTTGATCATTAGAATTTAATGGATTTCATCTCATAAAAATTGAGCAAGTTATCGTCTTGGAAAGTTGACCTCAAAACTAGGGTTCAGACAAAATGACCTATAGTCTTTCACCATAAAAATTGACTTTCCAAGCAAAACTACGTCTAGACTTCAACATTAAAGTTTTTTGAATGTCATTTTGAGTAATGTTTCTCTTTTAATCATTTTCATATGACAAAAATTGAAGGAGATAGGGTCTATGGAACCCCAGTTTTGACTAGTTGACTTTCTCTGTCACCACCATGAACCATCTTTCTAGCTTGACATTCTCTTGACTTTTTGGACTCATGGAGGATGATATATGTGTAGGATGATGTAATGTGCTAGGCCCATGAAATGATGTGTTCTGATCCAAAAATGAGTGTGCATCATGCTGAATTCAAGTTGGAAGGCCATGCAATTGTGTATGAAATGGAAGTGGAAAACATCCAAATGGTCCTTCAACTTGCACCCATGCTCTAGTCCTATGTTACTTTGGCCAATGAGGTGATCTTGGACGTTTTGGAATGGTGAGGTCAAGGGAAACAAGTTTCATGTTGAACACTTTTTCATTTGAAGCTTGTATCATGATGAATTTTCAGTTGGAAGTTTGGGAAATCAAACATATTTGAAAATTTTCTAAGTCCCAAGTCAAATGTTCACTTTTTCCACCTTGAATAACTTTTTCTATGGACTTCAAATGAGAAGCGTTCTTTAATGAAAGTTGTAGCTCTTTCAAACCTATTCAATTTAGTCACAAATTTGACCTCATTTGGATTTTGCATGAAGGAGTTATGCATTTTAGAAGTTGAGAAAATCACTTGTTCAATGGTATTGGGCCAAAATGACCTATAATGTTTCTTTTTGGCACATGCATTTTCAAGTTGAATTTGAACTTCCTCCAACATAAAAGTAGAAGTAAACATCTTGAATTTGATCATTAGAATTTAATGGATTTCATCTCATAAAAATTGAGCAAGTTATCGTCTTGGAAAGTTGACCTCAAAACTAGGGTTCAGACAAAATGGAGAAGCGTTCTTTAATGAAAGTTGTAGCTCTTTTCATCTCATAAAATTGAGCAAGTTATCGTCTTGGAAAGTTGACCTCAAAACTAGGGTTCAGACAAAATGACCTATAGTCTTTCACCATAAAAATTGACTTTCCAAGCAAAACTACGTCTAGACTTCAACATTAAAGTTTTTTGGAATGTCATTTTGAGTAACGTTTCTCTTTTAATCATTTTATATGACAAAATTGAAGGAGATAGGGTCTATGGAACCCCAGTTTTGACTAGTTGACTTTCTCTGGTCAACCACCATGAACCATCTTTCTAGCTTGACATTCTCTTGACTTTTTGGACTCATGGAGGATGATATATGTGTAGGATGATGTAATGTGCTAGGCCCATGAAATGATGTGTTCTGATCCAAAAATGAGTGTGCATCATGCTGAATTCAAGTTGGAAGGCCATGCAATTGTGTATGAAAAATGGAAGTGGAAAACATCCAAATGGTCCTTCAACTTGCACCCATGCTCTAGTCCTATGTTACTTTGGCCAAATGAGGTGATCTTGGATGTTTTGGAATGGTGAGGTCAAGGGAAAACTTTCATGTTGAACACTTTTTCATTTGAAGCTTGTATCATGATGAATTTTCAGTTGGAAGTTTGGGAAATCAAACATATTTGAAAATTTTCTAAGTCCCAAGTCAAATGTTCACTTTTTCCACCTTGAATAACTTTTTCTATGGACTTCAAATGAGAAGCGTTCTTTAATGAAAGTTGTAGCTCTTTCAAACCTATTCAATTTAGTCACAAATTTGACCTCATTTGGATTTTGCATGAAGGAGTTATGCATTTTAGAAGTTGAGGAAATCACTTGTTCAATGGTATTGGGCCAAATGACCTATAATGTTTCTTTTTGGCACATGCTTTTCAAGTTGAATTTGAACTTCCTCCAAACATAAAAGTAGAAGTAAACATCTTGAATTTGATCATTAGAATTTAATGGATTTCATCTCATAAAAATTGAGCAAGTTATCGTCTTGGAAAGTTGACCTCAAAACTAGGGTTCAGACAAAATGACCTATAGTCTTTCACCATAAAAATGACTTTCCAAGCAAAACTACGTCTAGACTTCAACATTAAAGTTTTTTGGAATGTCATTTTGAGTAACGTTTCTCTTTTAATCATTTATATGACAAAAATTGAAGGAGATAGGGTCTATGGAACCCCAGTTTTGACTAGTTGACTTTCTCTGGTCAACCACCATGAACCATCTTTCTAGCTTGACATTCTCTTGACTTTTTGGACTCATGGAGGATGATATATGTGTAGGATGATGTAATGTGCTAGGCCCATGAAATGATGTGTTCTGATCCAAAAATGAGTGTGCATCATGCTGAATTCAAGTTGAAGGCCATGCAATTGTGTATGAAAATGGAAGTGGAAAACATCCAAATGGTCCTTCAACTTGCACCCATGCTCTAGTCCTATGTTACTTTGGCCAAATGAGGTGATCTTGGACGTTTTGGAATGGTGAGGTCAGGATTTATTATTTTTTTTGGCCGCGTACACACCGCGGAAACAAGTTTCATGTTGAACACTTTTTCATTTGAAGCTTGTATCATGATGAATTTTCAGTTGGAAGTTTGGGAAATCAACATATTTGAAAATTTTCTAAGTCCCAAGTCAAATGTTCACTTTTTCCACCTTGAATAACTTTTTCTATGGACTTCAAATGAGAAGCGTTCTTTAATGAAAGTTGTAGCTCTTTCAAACCTATTCAATTTAGTCACAAAATTTGACCTCATTTGGATTTTGCATGAAGGAGTTATGCATTTTAGAAGTTGGAAAATCACTTGTTCAATGGTATTGGGCCAAAATGACCTATAATGTTTTCTTTTTGGCACATGCGTTTTCAAGTTGAATTTGAACTTCCTCCAAACATAAAAGTAGAAGTAAACATCTTGAATTTGATCATTAGAATTTAATGGATTTCATCTCATAAAAATTGAGCAAGTTATCGTCTTGGAAAGTTGACCTCAAAACTAGGGTTCAGACAAAATGACCTATCGTCTTTCACCATAAAAATGACTTTCCAAGCAAAACTACGTCTAGACTTCAACATTAAAGTTTTTTGGAATGTCATTTGAGTAACGTTTCTCTTTGAATCATTTATATGACAAATTGAAGGAGATAGGGTCTATGGAACCCCAGTTTTGACTAGTTGACTTTCTCTGGTCAACCACCATGAACCATCTTTCTAGCTTGACATTCTCTTGACTTTTTGGACTCATGGAGGATATATATGTGTAGGATGATGTAATGTGCTAGGCCCATGAAATGATGTGTTCTGATCCAAAAATGAGTGTGCATCATGCTGAATTCAAGTTGGAAGGCCATGCAATTGTGTATGAAAAATGGAAGTGGAAAACATCCAAATGGTCCTTCAACTTGCACCCATGCTCTAGTCCTATGTTACTTTGGCCAAATGAGGTGATCTTGGATGTTTTGGAATGGTGAGGTCAAGGGAAACAACTTTCATGTTGAACACTAATGGGGGGGGGAGAAAAAGGGGGAAAGGGTGGAATTTTTCATTTGAAGCTTGTATCATGATGAATTTTCAGTTGGAAGTTTGGGAAATCAAACATATTTGAAAATTTTCTAAGTCCCAAGTCAAATGTTCACTTTTTCCACCTTGAATAACTTTTTCTATGGACTTCAAATGAGAAGCGTTCTTTAATGAAAGTTGTAGCTCTTTCAAACCTATTCAATTTAGTCACAAATTTGACCTCATTTGGATTTTGCATGAAGGAGTTATGCATTTTAGAAGTTGAGGAAAATCACTTGTTCAATGGTATTGGGCCAAAATGACCTATAATGTTTCTTTTTGGCACATGCATTTTCAAGTTGAATTTGAACTTCCTCCAAACATAAAAGTAGAAGTAAACATCTTGAATTTGATCATTAGAATTTAATGGATTTCATCTCATAAAAATTGAGCAAGTTATCGTCTTGGAAAGTTGACCTCAAAACTAGGGTTCAGACAAAATGACCTATAGTCTTTCACCATAAAAATTGACTTTCCAAGCAAAACTACGTCTAGACTTCAACATTAAAGTTTTTTGAATGTCATTTTGAGTAACGTTTCTCTTGGAATCATTTTATATGACAAAAATTGAAGGAGATAGGGTCTATGGAACCCCAGTTTTGACTAGTTGACTTTCTCTGGTCAACCACCATGAACCATCTTTCTAGCTTGACATTCTCTTGACTTTTTGGACTCATGGAGGATGATATATGTGTAGGATGATGTAATGTGCTAGGCCCATGAAATGATGTGTTTCTGATCCAAAAATGAGTGTGCATCATGCTGAATTCAAGTTGGAAGGCCATGCAATTGTGTATGAAAAATGGAAGTGGAAAACATCCAAATGGTCCTTCAACTTGCACCCATGCTCTAGTCCTATGTTACTTTGGCCAAATGAGGTGATCTTGGATGTTTTGGAATGGTGAGGTCAAGGGAAACAACTTTCATGTTGAACACTTTTTCATTTGAAGCTTGTATCATGATGAATTTTCAGTTGGAAGTTTGGGAAATCAAACATATTTGAAATTTTCTAAGTCCCAAGTCAATGTTCACTTTTTCCACCTTGAATAACTTTTTCTATGGACTTCAAATGAGAAGCGTTCTTTAATGAAAGTTGTAGCTCTTTCAAACCTATTCAATTTAGTCACAAATTTGACCTCATTTGGATTTTGCATGAAGGAGTTATGCATTTTAGAAGTTGAGAAAATCACTTGTTCAATGGTATTGGGCCAAAATGACCTATAATGTTTCTTTTTGGCACATGCATTTTCAAGTTGAATTTGAACTTCCTCCAAACATAAAAGTAGAAGTAAACATCTTGAATTTGATCATTAGAATTTAATGGATTTCATCTCATAAAAATTGAGCAAGTTATCGTCTTGGAAAGTTGACCTCAAAACTAGGGTTCAGACAAAATGACCTATAGTCTTTCACCATAAAAATTGACTTTCCAAGCAAAACTACGTCTAGACTTCAACATTAAAGTTTTTTGGAATGTCATTTTGAGTAACGTTTCTCTTTTAATCATTTATATGACAAAAATTGAAGGAGATAGGGTCTATGGAACCCCAGTTTTGACTAGTTGACTTTCTCTGGTCAACCACCATGAACCATCTTTCTAGCTTGACATTCTCTTGACTTTTTGGACTCATGGAGGATGATATATGTGTAGGATGATGTAATGTGCTAGGCCCATGAAATGATGTGTTCTGATCCAAAAATGAGTGTGCATCATGCTGAATTCAAGTTGGAAGGCCATGCAATTGTGTATGAAAAATGGAAGTGGAAAACATCCAAATGGTCCTTCAACTTGCACCCATGCTCTAGTCCTATGTTACTTTGGCCAAATGAGGTGATCTTGGATGTTTTGGAATGGTGAGGTCAAGGGAAACAACTTTCATGTTGAACACTTTTTCATTTGAAGCTTGTATCATGATGAATTTTCAGTTGGAAGTTTGGGAAATCAAACATATTTGAAAATTTTCTAAGTCCCAAGTCAAATGTTCACTTTTTCCACCTTGAATAACTTTTTCTATGGACTTCAAATGAGAAGCGTTCTTTAATGAAAGTTGTAGCTCTTTCAAACCTATTCAATTTAGTCACAAATTTGACCTCATTTGGATTTTGCATGAAGGAGTTATGCATTTTAGAAGTTGAGGAAAATCACTTGTTCAATGGTATTGGGCCAAAATGACCTATAATGTTTCTTTTTGGCACATGCATTTTCAAGTTGAATTTGAACTTCCTCCAAACATAAAGTAGAAGTAAACATCTTGAATTTGATCATTAGAATTTAATGGATTTCATCTCATAAAAATTGAGCAAGTTATCGTCTTGGAAAGTTGACCTCAAAACTAGGGTTCAGACAAAATGACCTATCGTCTTTCACCATAAAATTGACTTTCCAAGCAAAACTACGTCTAGACTTCAACATTAAAGTTTTTTGGAATGTCATTTTGAGTAATGTTTCTCTTTTAATCATTTATATATGACAAAATTGAAGGAGATAGGGTCTATGGAACCCCAGTTTTGACTAGTTGACTTTCTCTGGTCAACCACCATGAACCATCTTTCTAGCTTGACATTCTCTTGACTTTTTGGACTCATGGAGGATGATATATGTGTAGGATGATGTAATGTGCTAGGCCCATGAAATGATGTGTTCTGATCCAAAATGAGTGTGCATCATGCTGAATTCAAGTTGGAAGGCCATGCAATTGTGTATGAAAATGGAAGTGGAAAACATCCAAATGGTCCTTCAACTTGCACCCATGCTCTAGTCCTATGTTACTTTGGCCAAATGAGGTGATCTTGGAGTTTTGGAATGGTGAGGTCAAGGGAACAACTTTCATGTTGAAACTTTTTCATTTGAAGCTTGTATCATGATGAATTTTCAGTTGGAAGTTTGGGAAATCAAACATATTTGAAATTTTCTAAGTCCCAAGTCAAATGTTCACTTTTTCCACCTTGAATAACTTTTTCTATGGACTTCAAATGAGAAGCGTTCTTTAATGAAAGTTGTAGCTCTTTCAAACCTATTCAATTTAGTCACAAATTTGACCTCATTTGGATTTTGCATGAAGGAGTTATGCATTTTAGAAGTTGAGGAAAATCACTTGTTCAATGGTATTGGGCCAAAATGACCTATAATGTTTCTTTTTGGCACATGCGTTTTCAAGTTGAATTTGAACTTCCTCCAAACATAAAGTAGAAGTAAACATCTTGAATTTGATCATTAGAATTTAATGGATTTCATCTCATAAAATTGAGCAAGTTATCGTCTTGGAAAGTTGACCTCAAACTAGGGTTCAGACAAAATGACCTATCGTCTTTCACCATAAAAATTGACTTTCCAAGCAAAACTACGTCTAGACTTCAACATTAAGTTTTTTGGAATGTCATTTTGAGTAATGTTTCTCTTTTAATCATTTATATGACAAAAATTGAAGGAGATAGGGTCTATGGAACCCCAGTTTTGACTAGTTGACTTTCTCTGGTCAACCACCATGAACCATCTTTCTAGCTTGACATTCTCTTGACTTTTTGGACTCATGGAGGATGATATATGTGTAGGATGATGTAATGTGCTAGGCCCATGAAATGATGTTTCTGATCCAAAAATGAGTGTGCATCATGCTGAATTCAAGTTGGAAGGCCATGCAATTGTGTATGAAAAATGGAAGTGGAAACATCCAAATGGTCCTTCAACTTGCACCCATGCTCTAGTCCTATGTTACTTTGGCCAAATGAGGTGATCTTGGATGTTTTGGAATGGTGAGGTCAAGGGAAACAACTTTCATGTTGAACACTTTTTCATTTGAAGCTTGTATCATGATGAATTTTCAGTTGGAAGTTTGGGAAATCAAACATATTTGAAAATTTTCTAAGTCCCAAGTCAAATGTTCACTTTTTCCCACCTTGAATAACTTTTTCTATGGACTTCAAATGAGAAGCGTTCTTTAATGAAAGTTGTAGCTCTTTCAAACCTATTCAATTTAGTCACAAATTTGACCTCATTTGGATTTTGCATGAAGGAGTTATGCATTTTAGAAGTTGAGGAAAATCACTTGTTCAATGGTATTGGGCCAAAATGACCTATAATGTTTCTTTTTGGCACATGCGTTTTCAAGTTGAATTTGAACTTCCTCCAAACATAAAAGTAGAAGTAAACATCTTGAATTTGATCATTAGAATTTAATGGATTTCATCTCATAAAATTGAGCAAGTTATCGTCTTGGAAAGTTGACCTCAAAACTAGGGTTCAGACAAAATGACCTATCGTCTTTCACCATAAAAATTGACTTTCCAAGCAAACTACTACGTCTAGACTTCAACATTAAAGTTTTTTGGAATGTCATTTTGAGTAATGTTTCTCTTTTAATCATTTTATATGACAAAAATTGAAGGAGATAGGGTCTATGGAACCCCAGTTTTGACTAGTTGACTTTCTCTGGTCAACCACCATGAACCATCTTTCTAGCTTGACATTCTCTTGACTTTTTGGACTCATGGAGGATGATATATGTGTAGGATGATGTAATGTGCTAGGCCCATGAAATGATGTGTTCTGATCCAAAAATGAGTGTGCATCATGCTGAATTCAAGTTGGAAGGCCATGCAATTGTGTATGAAAAATGGAAGTGGAAAACATCCAAATGGTCCTTCAACTTGCACCCATGCTCTAGTCCTATGTTACTTTGGCCAAATGAGGTGATCTTGGATGTTTTGGAATGGTGAGGTCAAGGGAAACACTTTCATGTTGAACACTTTTTCATTTGAAGCTTGTATCATGATGAATTTTCAGTTGGAAGTTTGGGAAATCAAACATATTTGAAAATTTTCTAAGTCCCAAGTCAAATGTTCACTTTTTCCACCTTGAATACTTTTTCTATGGACTTCAAATGAGAAGCGTTCTTTAATGAAAGTTGTAGCTCTTTCAAACCTATTCAATTTAGTCACAAATTTGACCTCATTTGGATTTTGCATGAAGGAGTTATGCATTTTAGAAGTTGAGGAAAATCACTTGTTCAATGGTATTGGGCCAAAATGACCTATAATGTTTCTTTTTGGCACATGCTTTTCAAGTTGAATTTGAACTTCCTCCAAACATAAAAGTAGAAGTAAACATCTTGAATTTGATCATTAGAATTTAATGGATTTCATCTCATAAAAATTGAGCAAGTTATCGTCTTGGAAAGTTGACCTCAAAACTAGGGTTCAGACAAAATGACCTATCGTCTTTCACCATAAAAATTGACTTTCCAAGCAAAACTACGTCTAGACTTCAACATTAAAGTTTTTTGGAATGTCATTTTGAGTAACGTTCTCTTTTAATCATTTATATATGACAAAAATTGAAGGAGATAGGGTCTATGGAACCCCAGTTTTGACTAGTTGACTTTCTCTGGTCAACCACCATGAACCATCTTTCTAGCTTGACATTCTCTTGACTTTTTGGACTCATGGAGGATGATATATGTGTAGGATGATGTAATGTGCTAGGCCCATGAAATGATGTGTTCTGATCCAAAAATGAGTGTGCATCATGCTGAATTCAAGTTGGAAGGCCATGCAATTGTGTATGAAAATGGAAGTGGAAAACATCCAAATGGTCCTTCAACTTGCACCCATGCTCTAGTCCTATGTTACTTTGGCCAAATGAGGTGATCTTGGATGTTTTGGAATGGTGAGGTCAAGGGAAACAAGTTTCATGTTGAACACTTTTTCATTTGAAGCTTGTATCATGATGAATTTTCAGTTGGAAGTTTGGGAAATCAAACATATTTGAAAATTTTCTAAGTCCCAAGTCAAATGTTCACTTTTTCCACCTTGAATAACTTTTTCTATGGACTTCAAATGAGAAGCGTTCTTTAATGAAAGTTGTAGCTCTTTCAAACCTATTCAATTTAGTCACAAATTTGACCTCATTTGGATTTTGCATGAAGGAGTTATGCATTTTAGAAGTTGAGGAAAATCACTTGTTCAATGGTATTGGGCCAAAATGACCTATAATGTTTCTTTTTGGCACATGCGTTTTCAAGTTGAATTTGAACTTCCTCCAAACATAAAAGTAGAAGTAAACATCTTGAATTTGATCATTAGAATTTAATGGATTTCATCTCATAAAAATTGAGCAAGTTATCGTCTTGGAAAGTTGACCTCAAAACTAGGGTTCAGACAAAATGACCTATCGTCTTTCACCATAAATTGACTTTCCAAGCAAAACTACGTCTAGACTTCAACATTAAAGTTTTTTGGAATGTCATTTTGAGTAATGTTTCTCTTAATCATTTATATATGACAAAATTGAAGGAGATAGGGTCTATGGAACCCCAGTTTTGACTAGTTGACTTTCTCTGGTCAACCACCATGAACCATCTTTCTAGCTTGACATTCTCTTGACTTTTTGGACTCATGGAGGATGATATATGTGTAGGATGATGTAATGTGCTAGGCCCATGAAATGATGTGTTCTGATCCAAAAATGAGTGTGCATCATGCTGAATTCAAGTTGGAAGGCCATGCAATTGTGTATGAAAAATGGAAGTGGAAAACATCCAAATGGTCCTTCAACTTGCACCCATGCTCTAGTCCTATGTTACTTTGGCCAAATGAGGTGATCTTGGATGTTTTGGAATGGTGAGGTCAAGGAAACAAGTTTCATGTTGAACACTTTTTCATTTGAAGCTTGTATCATGATGAATTTTCAGTTGGAAGTTTGGGAAATCAAACATATTTGAAAATTTTCTAAGTCCCAAGTCAAATGTTCACTTTTTCCACCTTGAATAACTTTTTCTATGGACTTCAAATGAGAAGCGTTCTTTAATGAAAGTTGTAGCTCTTTCAAACCTATTCAATTTAGTCACAAATTTGACCTCATTTGGATTTTGCATGAAGGAGTTATGCATTTTAGAAGTTGAGGAAAATCACTTGTTCAATGGTATTGGGCCAAAATGACCTATAATTTTTCTTTTGGCACATGCGTTTTCAAGTTGAATTTGAACTTCCTCCAAACATAAAAGTAGAAGTAAACATCTTGAATTTGATCATTAGAATTTAATGGATTTCATCTCATAAAAATTGAGCAAGTTATCGTCTTGGAAAGTTGACCTCAAAACTAGGGTTCAGACAAAATGACCTATCGTCTTTCACCATAAAAATTGACTTTCCAAGCAAAACTACGTCTAGACTTCAACATTAAAGTTTTTTGGAATGTCATTTTGAGTAATGTTTCTCTTTTAATCATTTATATATGACAAAATTGAAGGAGATAGGGTCTATGGAACCCCAGTTTTGACTAGTTGACTTTCTCTGGTCAACCACCATGAACCATCTTTCTAGCTTGACATTCTCTTGACTTTTTGGACTCATGGAGGATGATATATGTGTAGGATGATGTAATGTGCTAGGCCCATGAAATGATGTGTTCTGATCCAAAAATGAGTGTGCATCATGCTGAATTCAAGTTGGAAGGCCATGCAATTGTGTATGAAAAATGGAAGTGGAAAACATCCAAATGGTCCTTCAACTTGCACCCATGCTCTAGTCCTATGTTACTTTGGCCAAATGAGGTGATCTTGGATGTTTTGGAATGGTGAGGTCAAGGGAAACAAGTTTCATGTTGAACACTTTTTCATTTGAAGCTTGTATCATGATGAATTTTCAGTTGGAAGTTTGGGAAATCAAACATATTTGAAAATTTTCTAAGTCCCAAGTCAAATGTTCACTTTTTCCACCTTGAATAACTTTTTCTATGGACTTCAAATGAGAAGCGTTCTTTAATGAAAGTTGTAGCTCTTTCAAACCTATTCAATTTAGTCACAAATTTGACCTCATTTGGATTTTGCATGAAGGAGTTATGCATTTTAGAAGTTGAGGAAAATCACTTGTTCAATGGTATTGGGCCAAAATGACCTATATGTTTCTTTTTGGCACATGCGTTTTCAAGTTGAATTTGAACTTCCTCCAAACATAAAAGTAGAAGTAAACATCTTGAATTTGATCATTAGAATTTAATGGATTTCATCTCATAAAAATTGAGCAAGTTATCGTCTTGGAAAGTTGACCTCAAAACTAGGGTTCAGACAAAATGACCTATCGTCTTTCACCATAAAAATTGACTTTCCAAGCAAAACTACGTCTAGACTTCAACATTAAAGTTTTTTGGAATGTCATTTTGAGTAATGTTTCTCTTTAATCATTTATATATGACAAAAATTGAAGGAGATAGGGTCTATGGAACCCCAGTTTTGACTAGTTGACTTTCTCTGGTCAACCACCATGAACCATCTTTCTAGCTTGACATTCTCTTGACTTTTTGGACTCATGGAGGATGATATATGTGTAGGATGATGTAATGTGCTAGGCCCATGAAGATGTGTTCTGATCCAAAAATGAGTGTGCATCATGCTGAATTCAAGTTGGAAGGCCATGCAATTGTGTATGAAAAATGGAAGTGGAAAACATCCAAATGGTCCTTCAACTTGCACCCATGCTCTAGTCCTATGTTACTTTGGCCAAATGAGGTGATCTTGGATGTTTTGGAATGGTGAGGTCAAGGGAAACAGTTTCATGTTGAACACTTTTTCATTTGAAGCTTGTATCATGATGAATTTTCAGTTGGAAGTTTGGGAAATCAAACATATTTGAAAATTTTCTAAGTCCCAAGTCAAATGTTCACTTTTTCCACCTTGAATAACTTTTTCTATGGACTTCAAATGAGAAGCGTTCTTTAATGAAAGTTGTAGCTCTTTCAAACCTATTCAATTTAGTCACAAATTTGACCTCATTTGGATTTTGCATGAAGGAGTTATGCATTTTAGAAGTTGAGGAAAATCACTTGTTCAATGGTATTGGGCCAAAATGACCTATAATGTTTCTTTTTGGCACATGCGTTTTCAAGTTGAATTTGAACTTCCTCCAAACATAAAAGTAGAAGTAAACATCTTGAATTTGATCATTAGAATTTAATGGATTTCATCTCATAAAAATTGAGCAAGTTATCGTCTTGGAAAGTTGACCTCAAAACTAGGGTTCAGACAAAATGACCTATCGTCTTTCACCATAAAAAATGACTTTCCAAGCAAAACTACGTCTAGACTTCAACATTAAAGTTTTTTGGAATGTCATTTTGAGTAACGTTTCTCTTTTAATCATTTATATATGACAAAATTGAAGGAGATAGGGTCTATGGAACCCCAGTTTTGACTAGTTGACTTTCTCTGGTCAACCACCATGAACCATCTTTCTAGCTTGACATTCTCTTGACTTTTTGGACTCATGGAGGATGATATATGTGTAGGATGATGTAATGTGCTAGGCCCATGAAATGATGTGTTCTGATCCAAAAATGAGTGTGCATCATGCTGAATTCAAGTTGGAAGGCCATGCAATTGTGTATGAAAAATGGAAGTGGAAAACATCCAAATGGTCCTTCAACTTGCACCCATGCTCTAGTCCTATGTTACTTTGGCCAAATGAGGTGATCTTGGATGTTTTGGAATGGTGAGGTCAAGGGAAACAGTTTCATGTTGAACACTTTTTCATTTGAAGCTTGTATCATGATGAATTTTCAGTTGGAAGTTTGGGAACTACCAATGAATCCCTACTTCTGATCTTCGAATACTACATCAAACATATTTGAAAATTTTCTAAGTCCCAAGTCAAATGTTCACTTTTTCCACCTTGAATAACTTTTTCTATGGACTTCAAATGAGAAGCGTTCTTTAATGAAAGTTGTAGCTCTTTCAAACCTATTCAATTTAGTCACAAATTTGACCTCATTTGGATTTTGCATGAAGGAGTTATGCATTTTAGAAGTTGAGGAAAATCACTTGTTCAATGGTATTGGGCCAAAATGACCTATAATGTTTCTTTTTGGCACATGCGTTTTCAAGTTGAATTTGAACTTCCTCCAAACATAAAAGTAGAAGTAAACATCTTGAATTTGATCATTAGAATTTAATGGATTTCATCTCATAAAAATTGAGCAAGTTATCGTCTTGGAAAGTTGACCTCAAAACTAGGGTTCAGACAAAATGACCTATCGTCTTTCACCATAAAAATTGACTTTCCAAGCAAAACTACGTCTAGACTTCAACATTAAAGTTTTTTGGAATGTCATTTTGAGTAATGTTTCTCTTTTAATCATTTATATATGACAAAATTGAAGGAGATAGGGTCTATGGAACCCCAGTTTTGACTAGTTGACTTTCTCTGGTCAACCACCATGAACCATCTTTCTAGCTTGACATTCTCTTGACTTTTTGGACTCATGGAGGATGATATATGTGTAGGATGATGTAATGTGCTAGGCCCATGAAATGATGTGTTCTGATCCAAAATGAGTGTGCATCATGCTGAATTCAAGTTGGAAGGCCATGCAATTGTGTATGAAAAATGGAAGTGGAAAACATCCAAATGGTCCTTCAACTTGCACCCATGCTCTAGTCCTATGTTACTTTGGCCAAATGAGGTGATCTTGGATGTTTTGGAATGGTGAGGTCAAGGGAAACAAGTTTCATGTTGAACACTTTTTCATTTGAAGCTTGTATCATGATGAATTTTCAGTTGGAAGTTTGGGAAATCAAACATATTTGAAAATTTTCTAAGTCCCAAGTCAAATGTTCACTTTTTCCACCTTGAATAACTTTTTCTATGGACTTCAAATGAGAAGCGTTCTTTAATGAAAGTTGTAGCTCTTTCAAACCTATTCAATTTAGTCACAAATTTGACCTCATTTGGATTTTGCATGAAGGAGTTATGCATTTTAGAAGTTGAGGAAATCACTTGTTCAATGGTATTGGGCCAAAATGACCTATAATGTTTCTTTTGGCACATGCGTTTTCAAGTTGAATTTGAACTTCCTCCAAACATAAAAGTAGAAGTAAACATCTTGAATTTGATCATTAGAATTTAATGGATTTCATCTCATAAAAATTGAGCAAGTTATCGTCTTGGAAAGTTGACCTCAAAACTAGGGTTCAGACAAAATGACCTATCGTCTTTCACCATAAAAATTGACTTTCCAAGCAAAACTACGTCTAGACTTCAACATTAAAGTTTTTTGGAATGTCATTTTGAGTAATGTTTCTCTTTTAATCATTTATATATGACAAAAATTGAAGGAGATAGGGTCTATGGAACCCCAGTTTTGACTAGTTGACTTTCTCTGGTCAACCACCATGAACCATCTTTCTAGCTTGACATTCTCTTGACTTTTTGGACTCATGGAGGATGATATATGTGTAGGATGATGTAATGTGCTAGGCCCATGAAATGATGTGTTCTGATCCAAAATGAGTGTGCATCATGCTGAATTCAAGTTGGAAGGCCATGCAATTGTGTATGAAAAATGGAAGTGGAAAACATCCAAATGGTCCTTCAACTTGCACCCATGCTCTAGTCCTATGTTACTTTGGCCAAATGAGGTGATCTTGGATGTTTTGGAATGGTGAGGTCAAGGGAAACAAGTTTCATGTTGAACACTTTTTCATTTGAAGCTTGTATCATGATGAATTTTCAGTTGGAAGTTTGGGAAATCAAACATATTTGAAAATTTTCTAAGTCCCAAGTCAAATGTTCACTTTTTCCACCTTGAATAACTTTTTCTATGGACTTCAAATGAGAAGCGTTCTTTAATGAAAGTTGTAGCTCTTTCAAACCTATTCAATTTAGTCACAAATTTGACCTCATTTGGATTTTGCATGAAGGAGTTATGCATTTTAGAAGTTGAGGAAATCACTTGTTCAATGGTATTGGGCCAAAATGACCTATAATGTTTCTTTTTGGCACATGCGTTTTCAAGTTGAATTTGAACTTCCTCCAAACATAAAAGTAGAAGTAAACATCTTGAATTTGATCATTAGAATTTAATGGATTTCATCTCATAAAAATTGAGCAAGTTATCGTCTTGGAAAGTTGACCTCAAAACTAGGGTTCAGACAAAATGACCTATCGTCTTTCACCATAAAAAATTGACTTTCCAAGCAAAACTACGTCTAGACTTCAACATTAAAGTTTTTTGGAATGTCATTTTGAGTAATGTTTCTCTTTTAATCATTTATATATGACAAAAATTGAAGGAGATAGGGTCTATGGAACCCCAGTTTTGACTAGTTGACTTTCTCTGGTCAACCACCATGAACCATCTTTCTAGCTTGACATTCTCTTGACTTTTTGGACTCATGGAGGATGATATATGTGTAGGATGATGTAATGTGCTAGGCCCATGAAATGATGTGTTCTGATCCAAAAATGAGTGTGCATCATGCTGAATTCAAGTTGGAAGGCCATGCAATTGTGTATGAAAAATGGAAGTGGAAAACATCCAAATGGTCCTTCAACTTGCACCCATGCTCTAGTCCTATGTTACTTTGGCCAAATGAGGTGATCTTGGATGTTTTGGAATGGTGAGGTCAAGGGAAACAAGTTTCATGTTGAACACTTTTTCATTTGAAGCTTGTATCATGATGAATTTTCAGTTGGAAGTTTGGGAAATCAAACATATTTGAAAATTTTCTAAGTCCCAAGTCAAATGTTCACTTTTTCCACCTTGAATAACTTTTTCTATGGACTTCAAATGAGAAGCGTTCTTTAATGAAAGTTGTAGCTCTTTCAAACCTATTCAATTTAGTCACAAATTTGACCTCATTTGGATTTTGCATGAAGGAGTTATGCATTTTAGAAGTTGAGGAAAATCACTTGTTCAATGGTATTGGGCCAAAATGACCTATAATGTTTCTTTTTGGCACATGCGTTTTCAAGTTGAATTTGAACTTCCTCCAAACATAAAAGTAGAAGTAAACATCTTGAATTTGATCATTAGAATTTAATGGATTTCATCTCATAAAAATTGAGCAAGTTATCGTCTTGGAAAGTTGACCTCAAAACTAGGGTTCAGACAAAATGACCTATCGTCTTTCACCATAAAATTGACTTTCCAAGCAAAACTACGTCTAGACTTCAACATTAAAGTTTTTTGGAATGTCATTTTGAGTAATGTTTCTCTTTTAATCATTTATATATGACAAAAATTGAAGGAGATAGGGTCTATGGAACCCCAGTTTTGACTAGTTGACTTTCTCTGGTCAACCACCATGAACCATCTTTCTAGCTTGACATTCTCTTGACTTTTTGGACTCATGGAGGATGATATATGTGTAGGATGATGTAATGTGCTAGGCCCATGAAATGATGTGTTCTGATCCAAAAATGAGTGTGCATCATGCTGAATTCAAGTTGGAAGGCCATGCAATTGTGTATGAAAAATGGAAGTGGAAAACATCCAAATGGTCCTTCAACTTGCACCCATGCTCTAGTCCTATGTTACTTTGGCCAAATGAGGTGATCTTGGATGTTTTGGAATGGTGAGGTCAAGGGAAACAAGTTTCATGTTGAACACTTTTTCATTTGAAGCTTGTATCATGATGAATTTTCAGTTGGAAGTTTGGGAAATCAAACATATTTGAAAATTTTCTAAGTCCCAAGTCAAATGTTCACTTTTTCCACCTTGAATAACTTTTTCTATGGACTTCAAATGAGAAGCGTTCTTTAATGAAAGTTGTAGCTCTTTCAAACCTATTCAATTTAGTCACAAATTTGACCTCATTTGGATTTTGCATGAAGGAGTTATGCATTTTAGAAGTTGAGGAAAATCACTTGTTCAATGGTATTGGGCCAAAATGACCTATAATGTTTCTTTTTGGCACATGCGTTTTCAAGTTGAATTTGAACTTCCTCCAAACATAAAAGTAGAAGTAAACATCTTGAATTTGATCATTAGAATTTAATGGATTTCATCTCATAAAAATTGAGCAAGTTATCGTCTTGGAAAGTTGACCTCAAAACTAGGGTTCAGACAAAATGACCTATCGTCTTTCACCATAAAAATTGACTTTCCAAGCAAAACTACGTCTAGACTTCAACATTAAAGTTTTTTGGAATGTCATTTTGAGTAATGTTTCTCTTTTAATCATTTATATGACAAAAATTGAAGGAGATAGGGTCTATGGAACCCCAGTTTTGACTAGTTGACTTTCTCTGGTCAACCACCATGAACCATCTTTCTAGCTTGACATTCTCTTGACTTTTTGGACTCATGGAGGATGATATATGTGTAGGATGATGTAATGTGCTAGGCCCATGAAATGATGTGTTCTGATCCAAAAATGAGTGTGCATCATGCTGAATTCAAGTTGGAAGGCCATGCAATTGTGTATGAAAAATGGAAGTGGAAAACATCCAAATGGTCCTTCAACTTGCACCCATGCTCTAGTCCTATGTTACTTTGGCCAAATGAGGTGATCTTGGATGTTTTGGAATGGTGAGGTCAAGGGAAACAAGTTTCATGTTGAACACTTTTTCATTTGAAGCTTGTATCATGATGAATTTTCAGTTGGAAGTTTGGGAAATCAAACATATTTGAAAATTTTCTAAGTCCCAAGTCAAATGTTCACTTTTTCCACCTTGAATAACTTTTTCTATGGACTTCAAATGAGAAGCGTTCTTTAATGAAAGTTGTAGCTCTTTCAAACCTATTCAATTTAGTCACAAATTTGACCTCATTTGGATTTTGCATGAAGGAGTTATGCATTTTAGAAGTTGAGGAAAATCACTTGTTCAATGGTATTGGGCCAAAATGACCTATAATGTTTCTTTTTGGCACATGCGTTTTCAAGTTGAATTTGAACTTCCTCCAAACATAAAAGTAGAAGTAAACATCTTGAATTTGATCATTAGAATTTAATGGATTTCATCTCATAAAAATTGAGCAAGTTATCGTCTTGGAAAGTTGACCTCAAAACTAGGGTTCAGACAAAATGACCTATCGTCTTTCACCATAAAAATTGACTTTCCAAGCAAAACTACGTCTAGACTTCAACATTAAAGTTTTTTGGAATGTCATTTTGAGTAATGTTTCTCTTTTAATCATTTATATATGACAAAATTGAAGGAGATAGGGTCTATGGAACCCCAGTTTTGACTAGTTGACTTTCTCTGGTCAACCACCATGAACCATCTTTCTAGCTTGACATTCTCTTGACTTTTTGGACTCATGGAGGATGATATATGTGTAGGATGATGTAATGTGCTAGGCCCATGAAATGATGTGTTCTGATCCAAAAATGAGTGTGCATCATGCTGAATTCAAGTTGGAAGGCCATGCAATTGTGTATGAAAAATGGAAGTGGAAAACATCCAAATGGTCCTTCAACTTGCACCCATGCTCTAGTCCTATGTTACTTTGGCCAAATGAGGTGATCTTGGATGTTTTGGAATGGTGAGGTCAAGGGAAACAAGTTTCATGTTGAACACTTTTTCATTTGAAGCTTGTATCATGATGAATTTTCAGTTGGAAGTTTGGGAAATCAAACATATTTGAAATTTTCTAAGTCCCAAGTCAAATGTTCACTTTTTCCACCTTGAATAACTTTTTCTATGGACTTCAAATGAGAAGCGTTCTTTAATGAAAGTTGTAGCTCTTTCAAACCTATTCAATTTAGTCACAAATTTGACCTCATTTGGATTTTGCATGAAGGAGTTATGCATTTTAGAAGTTGAGGAAAATCACTTGTTCAATGGTATTGGGCCAAAATGACCTATAATGTTTCTTTTTGGCACATGCGTTTTCAAGTTGAATTTGAACTTCCTCCAAACATAAAAGTAGAAGTAAACATCTTGAATTTGATCATTAGAATTTAATGGATTTCATCTCATAAAAATTGAGCAAGTTATCGTCTTGGAAAGTTGACCTCAAAACTAGGGTTCAGACAAAATGACCTATCGTCTTTCACCATAAAAATTGACTTTCCAAGCAAAACTACGTCTAGACTTCAACATTAAAGTTTTTTGGAATGTCATTTTGAGTAATGTTTCTCTTTTAATCATTATATATGACAAAAATTGAAGGAGATAGGGTCTATGGAACCCCAGTTTTGACTAGTTGACTTTCTCTGGTCAACCACCATGAACCATCTTTCTAGCTTGACATTCTCTTGACTTTTTGGACTCATGGAGGATGATATATGTGTAGGATGATGTAATGTGCTAGGCCCATGAAATGATGTGTTCTGATCCAAAAATGAGTGTGCATCATGCTGAATTCAAGTTGGAAGGCCATGCAATTGTGTATGAAAAATGGAAGTGGAAAACATCCAAATGGTCCTTCAACTTGCACCCATGCTCTAGTCCTATGTTACTTTGGCCAATGAGGTGATCTTGGATGTTTTGGAATGGTGAGGTCAAGGGAAACAAGTTTCATGTTGAACACTTTTTCATTTGAAGCTTGTATCATGATGAATTTTCAGTTGGAAGTTTGGGAAATCAAACATATTTGAAAATTTTCTAAGTCCCAAGTCAAATGTTCACTTTTTCCACCTTGAATAACTTTTTCTATGGACTTCAAATGAGAAGCGTTCTTTAATGAAAGTTGTAGCTCTTTCAAACCTATTCAATTTAGTCACAAATTTGACCTCATTTGGATTTTGCATGAAGGAGTTATGCATTTTAGAAGTTGAGGAAAATCACTTGTTCAATGGTATTGGGCCAAAATGACCTATAATGTTTCTTTTGGCACATGCGTTTTCAAGTTGAATTTGAACTTCCTCCAAACATAAAAGTAGAAGTAAACATCTTGAATTTGATCATTAGAATTTAATGGATTTCATCTCATAAAAATTGAGCAAGTTATCGTCTTGGAAAGTTGACCTCAAAACTAGGGTTCAGACAAAATGACCTATCGTCTTTCACCATAAAAATTGACTTTCCAAGCAAAACTACGTCTAGACTTCAACATTAAAGTTTTTGGAATGTCATTTTGAGTAATGTTTCTCTTTTAATCATTTATATATGACAAAAATTGAAGGAGATAGGGTCTATGGAACCCCAGTTTTGACTAGTTGACTTTCTCTGGTCAACCACCATGAACCATCTTTCTAGCTTGACATTCTCTTGACTTTTTGGACTCATGGAGGATGATATATGTGTAGGATGATGTAATGTGCTAGGCCCATGAAATGATGTGTTCTGATCCAAAAATGAGTGTGCATCATGCTGAATTCAAGTTGGAAGGCCATGCAATTGTGTATGAAAAATGGAAGTGGAAAACATCCAAATGGTCCTTCAACTTGCACCCATGCTCTAGTCCTATGTTACTTTGGCCAAATGAGGTGATCTTGGATGTTTTGGAATGGTGAGGTCAAGGGAAACAAGTTTCATGTTGAACACTTTTTCATTTGAAGCTTGTATCATGATGAATTTTCAGTTGGAAGTTTGGGAAATCAAACATATTTGAAAATTTTCTAAGTCCCAAGTCAAATGTTCACTTTTTCCACCTTGAATAACTTTTTCTATGGACTTCAAATGAGAAGCGTTCTTTAATGAAAGTTGTAGCTCTTTCAAACCTATTCAATTTAGTCACAAATTTGACCTCATTTGGATTTTGCATGAAGGAGTTATGCATTTTAGAAGTTGAGGAAAATCACTTGTTCAATGGTATTGGGCCAAAATGACCTATAATGTTTCTTTTTGGCACATGCGTTTTCAAGTTGAATTTGAACTTCCTCCAAACATAAAAGTAGAAGTAAACATCTTGAATTTGATCATTAGAATTTAATGGATTTCATCTCATAAAAATTGAGCAAGTTATCGTCTTGGAAAGTTGACCTCAAAACTAGGGTTCAGACAAAATGACCTATCGTCTTTCACCATAAAATTGACTTTCCAAGCAAAACTACGTCTAGACTTCAACATTAAAGTTTTTTGGAATGTCATTTTGAGTAATGTTTCTCTTTAATCATTATATATGACAAAATTGAAGGAGATAGGGTCTATGGAACCCCAGTTTTGACTAGTTGACTTTCTCTGGTCAACCACCATGAACCATCTTTCTAGCTTGACATTCTCTTGACTTTTTGGACTCATGGAGGATGATATATGTGTAGGATGATGTAATGTGCTAGGCCCATGAAATGATGTGTTCTGATCCAAAAATGAGTGTGCATCATGCTGAATTCAAGTTGGAAGGCCATGCAATTGTGTATGAAAAATGGAAGTGGAAAACATCCAAATGGTCCTTCAACTTGCACCCATGCTCTAGTCCTATGTTACTTTGGCCAAATGAGGTGATCTTGGATGTTTTGGAATGGTGAGGTCAAGGGAAACAAGTTTCATGTTGAACACTTTTTCATTTGAAGCTTGTATCATGATGAATTTTCAGTTGGAAGTTTGGGAAATCAAACATATTTGAAAATTTTCTAAGTCCCAAGTCAAATGTTCACTTTTTCCACCTTGAATAACTTTTTCTATGGACTTCAAATGAGAAGCGTTCTTTAATGAAAGTTGTAGCTCTTTCAAACCTATTCAATTTAGTCACAAATTTGACCTCATTTGGATTTTGCATGAAGGAGTTATGCATTTTAGAAGTTGAGGAAAATCACTTGTTCAATGGTATTGGGCCAAAATGACCTATAATGTTTCTTTTTGGCACATGCGTTTTCAAGTTGAATTTGAACTTCCTCCAAACATAAAAGTAGAAGTAAACATCTTGAATTTGATCATTAGAATTTAATGGATTTCATCTCATAAAAATTGAGCAAGTTATCGTCTTGGAAAGTTGACCTCAAAACTAGGGTTCAGACAAAATGACCTATCGTCTTTCACCATAAAAATTGACTTTCCAAGCAAAACTACGTCTAGACTTCAACATTAAAGTTTTTTGGAATGTCATTTTGAGTAATGTTTCTCTTTTAATCATTTATATATGACAAAAATTGAAGGAGATAGGGTCTATGGAACCCCAGTTTTGACTAGTTGACTTTCTCTGGTCAACCACCATGAACCATCTTTCTAGCTTGACATTCTCTTGACTTTTTGGACTCATGGAGGATGATATATGTGTAGGATGATGTAATGTGCTAGGCCCATGAAATGATGTGTTCTGATCCAAAAATGAGTGTGCATCATGCTGAATTCAAGTTGGAAGGCCATGCAATTGTGTATGAAAAATGGAAGTGGAAAACATCCAAATGGTCCTTCAACTTGCACCCATGCTCTAGTCCTATGTTACTTTGGCCAAATGAGGTGATCTTGGATGTTTTGGAATGGTGAGGTCAAGGGAAACAAGTTTCATGTTGAACACTTTTTCATTTGAAGCTTGTATCATGATGAATTTTCAGTTGGAAGTTTGGGAAATCAAACATATTTGAAAATTTTCTAAGTCCCAAGTCAAATGTTCACTTTTTCCACCTTGAATAACTTTTTCTATGGACTTCAAATGAGAAGCGTTCTTTAATGAAAGTTGTAGCTCTTTCAAACCTATTCAATTTAGTCACAAATTTGACCTCATTTGGATTTTGCATGAAGGAGTTATGCATTTTAGAAGTTGAGGAAATCACTTGTTCAATGGTATTGGGCCAAAATGACCTATAATGTTTCTTTTTGGCACATGCGTTTTCAAGTTGAATTTGAACTTCCTCCAAACATAAAAGTAGAAGTAAACATCTTGAATTTGATCATTAGAATTTAATGGATTTCATCTCATAAAAATTGAGCAAGTTATCGTCTTGGAAAGTTGACCTCAAAACTAGGGTTCAGACAAAATGACCTATCGTCTTTCACCATAAAAATTGACTTTCCAAGCAAAACTACGTCTAGACTTCAACATTAAAGTTTTTTGGAATGTCATTTTGAGTAATGTTTCTCTTTTAATCATTTATATATGACAAAAATTGAAGGAGATAGGGTCTATGGAACCCCAGTTTTGACTAGTTGACTTTCTCTGGTCAACCACCATGAACCATCTTTCTAGCTTGACATTCTCTTGACTTTTTGGACTCATGGAGGATGATATATGTGTAGGATGATGTAATGTGCTAGGCCCATGAAATGATGTGTTCTGATCCAAAATGAGTGTGCATCATGCTGAATTCAAGTTGGAAGGCCATGCAATTGTGTATGAAAAATGGAAGTGGAAAACATCCAAATGGTCCTTCAACTTGCACCCATGCTCTAGTCCTATGTTACTTTGGCCAAATGAGGTGATCTTGGATGTTTTGGAATGGTGAGGTCAAGGGAAACAAGTTTCATGTTGAACACTTTTTCATTTGAAGCTTGTATCATGATGAATTTTCAGTTGGAAGTTTGGGAAATCAAACATATTTGAAAATTTTCTAAGTCCCAAGTCAAATGTTCACTTTTTCCACCTTGAATAACTTTTTCTATGGACTTCAAATGAGAAGCGTTCTTTAATGAAAGTTGTAGCTCTTTCAAACCTATTCAATTTAGTCACAAATTTGACCTCATTTGGATTTTGCATGAAGGAGTTATGCATTTTAGAAGTTGAGGAAAATCACTTGTTCAATGGTATTGGGCCAAAATGACCTATAATGTTTCTTTTGGCACATGCGTTTTCAAGTTGAATTTGAACTTCCTCCAAACATAAAAGTAGAAGTAAACATCTTGAATTTGATCATTAGAATTTAATGGATTTCATCTCATAAAATTGAGCAAGTTATCGTCTTGGAAAGTTGACCTCAAAACTAGGGTTCAGACAAAATGACCTATCGTCTTTCACCATAAAATTGACTTTCCAAGCAAAACTACGTCTAGACTTCAACATTAAAGTTTTTTGGAATGTCATTTTGAGTAATGTTTCTCTTTTAATCATTTATATATGACAAAAATTGAAGGAGATAGGGTCTATGGAACCCCAGTTTTGACTAGTTGACTTTCTCTGGTCAACCACCATGAACCATCTTTCTAGCTTGACATTCTCTTGACTTTTTGGACTCATGGAGGATGATATATGTGTAGGATGATGTAATGTGCTAGGCCCATGAAATGATGTGTTCTGATCCAAAATGAGTGTGCATCATGCTGAATTCAAGTTGGAAGGCCATGCAATTGTGTATGAAAAATGGAAGTGGAAAACATCCAAATGGTCCTTCAACTTGCACCCATGCTCTAGTCCTATGTTACTTTGGCCAAATGAGGTGATCTTGGATGTTTTGGAATGGTGAGGTCAAGGGAAACAAGTTTCATGTTGAACACTTTTTCATTTGAAGCTTGTATCATGATGAATTTTCAGTTGGAAGTTTGGGAAATCAAACATATTTGAAAATTTTCTAAGTCCCAAGTCAAATGTTCACTTTTTCCACCTTGAATAACTTTTTCTATGGACTTCAAATGAGAAGCGTTCTTTAATGAAAGTTGTAGCTCTTTCAAACCTATTCAATTTAGTCACAAATTTGACCTCATTTGGATTTTGCATGAAGGAGTTATGCATTTTAGAAGTTGAGGAAAATCACTTGTTCAATGGTATTGGGCCAAAATGACCTATAATGTTTCTTTTTGGCACATGCGTTTTCAAGTTGAATTTGAACTTCCTCCAAACATAAAAGTAGAAGTAAACATCTTGAATTTGATCATTAGAATTTAATGGATTTCATCTCATAAAAATTGAGCAAGTTATCGTCTTGGAAAGTTGACCTCAAAACTAGGGTTCAGACAAAATGACCTATCGTCTTTCACCATAAAATTGACTTTCCAAGCAAAACTACGTCTAGACTTCAACATTAAAGTTTTTTGGAATGTCATTTTGAGTAATGTTTCTCTTTTAATCATTTTATATGACAAAAATTGAAGGAGATAGGGTCTATGGAACCCCAGTTTTGACTAGTTGACTTTCTCTGGTCAACCACCATGAACCATCTTTCTAGCTTGACATTCTCTTGACTTTTTGGACTCATGGAGGATGATATATGTGTAGGATGATGTAATGTGCTAGGCCCATGAAATGATGTGTTCTGATCCAAAAATGAGTGTGCATCATGCTGAATTCAAGTTGGAAGGCCATGCAATTGTGTATGAAAAATGGAAGTGGAAAACATCCAAATGGTCCTTCAACTTGCACCCATGCTCTAGTCCTATGTTACTTTGGCCAAATGAGGTGATCTTGGATGTTTTGGAATGGTGAGGTCAAGGGAAACAAGTTTCATGTTGAACACTTTTTCATTTGAAGCTTGTATCATGATGAATTTTCAGTTGGAAGTTTGGGAAATCAAACATATTTGAAAATTTTCTAAGTCCCAAGTCAAATGTTCACTTTTTCCACCTTGAATAACTTTTTCTATGGACTTCAAATGAGAAGCGTTCTTTAATGAAAGTTGTAGCTCTTTCAAACCTATTCAATTTAGTCACAAATTTGACCTCATTTGGATTTTGCATGAAGGAGTTATGCATTTTAGAAGTTGAGGAAAATCACTTGTTCAATGGTATTGGGCCAAAATGACCTATAATGTTTCTTTTTGGCACATGCGTTTTCAAGTTGAATTTGAACTTCCTCCAAACATAAAAGTAGAAGTAAACATCTTGAATTTGATCATTAGAATTTAATGGATTTCATCTCATAAAAATTGAGCAAGTTATCGTCTTGGAAAGTTGACCTCAAAACTAGGGTTCAGACAAAATGACCTATCGTCTTTCACCATAAAAATTGACTTTCCAAGCAAACACTACGTCTAGACTTCAACATTAAAGTTTTTGGAATGTCATTTTGAGTAATGTTTCTCTTTTAATCATTTATATATGACAAAAATTGAAGGAGATAGGGTCTATGGAACCCCAGTTTTGACTAGTTGACTTTCTCTGGTCAACCACCATGAACCATCTTTCTAGCTTGACATTCTCTTGACTTTTTGGACTCATGGAGGATGATATATGTGTAGGATGATGTAATGTGCTAGGCCCATGAAATGATGTGTTCTGATCCAAAAATGAGTGTGCATCATGCTGAATTCAAGTTGGAAGGCCATGCAATTGTGTATGAAAAATGGAAGTGGAAAACATCCAAATGGTCCTTCAACTTGCACCCATGCTCTAGTCCTATGTTACTTTGGCCAAATGAGGTGATCTTGGATGTTTTGGAATGGTGAGGTCAAGGGAAACAAGTTTCATGTTGAACACTTTTTCATTTGAAGCTTGTATCATGATGAATTTTCAGTTGGAAGTTTGGGAAATCAAACATATTTGAAAATTTTCTAAGTCCCAAGTCAAATGTTCACTTTTTCCACCTTGAATAACTTTTTCTATGGACTTCAAATGAGAAGCGTTCTTTAATGAAAGTTGTAGCTCTTTCAAACCTATTCAATTTAGTCACAAATTTGACCTCATTTGGATTTTGCATGAAGGAGTTATGCATTTTAGAAGTTGAGGAAAATCACTTGTTCAATGGTATTGGGCCAAAATGACCTATAATGTTTCTTTTTGGCACATGCGTTTTCAAGTTGAATTTGAACTTCCTCCAAACATAAAAGTAGAAGTAAACATCTTGAATTTGATCATTAGAATTTAATGGATTTCATCTCATAAAAATTGAGCAAGTTATCGTCTTGGAAAGTTGACCTCAAAACTAGGGTTCAGACAAAATGACCTATCGTCTTTCACCATAAAATTGACTTTCCAAGCAAAACTACGTCTAGACTTCAACATTAAAGTTTTTTGGAATGTCATTTTGAGTAATGTTTCTCTTTTAATCATTTATATATGACAAAAATTGAAGGAGATAGGGTCTATGGAACCCCAGTTTTGACTAGTTGACTTTCTCTGGTCAACCACCATGAACCATCTTTCTAGCTTGACATTCTCTTGACTTTTTGGACTCATGGAGGATGATATATGTGTAGGATGATGTAATGTGCTAGGCCCATGAAATGATGTGTTCTGATCCAAAAATGAGTGTGCATCATGCTGAATTCAAGTTGGAAGGCCATGCAATTGTGTATGAAAAATGGAAGTGGAAAACATCCAAATGGTCCTTCAACTTGCACCCATGCTCTAGTCCTATGTTACTTTGGCCAAATGAGGTGATCTTGGATGTTTTGGAATGGTGAGGTCAAGGGAAACAAGTTTCATGTTGAACACTTTTTCATTTGAAGCTTGTATCATGATGAATTTTCAGTTGGAAGTTTGGGAAATCAAACATATTTGAAAATTTTCTAAGTCCCAAGTCAAATGTTCACTTTTTCCACCTTGAATAACTTTTTCTATGGACTTCAAATGAGAAGCGTTCTTTAATGAAAGTTGTAGCTCTTTCAAACCTATTCAATTTAGTCACAAATTTGACCTCATTTGGATTTTGCATGAAGGAGTTATGCATTTTAGAAGTTGAGGAAATCACTTGTTCAATGGTATTGGGCCAAAATGACCTATAATGTTTCTTTTTGGCACATGCGTTTTCAAGTTGAATTTGAACTTCCTCCAAACATAAAAGTAGAAGTAAACATCTTGAATTTGATCATTAGAATTTAATGGATTTCATCTCATAAAAATTGAGCAAGTTATCGTCTTGGAAAGTTGACCTCAAAACTAGGGTTCAGACAAAATGACCTATCGTCTTTCACCATAAAATTGACTTTCCAAGCAAAACTACGTCTAGACTTCAACATTAAAGTTTTTTGGAATGTCATTTTGAGTAATGTTTCTCTTTTAATCATTTATATATGACAAAAATTGAAGGAGATAGGGTCTATGGAACCCCAGTTTTGACTAGTTGACTTTCTCTGGTCAACCACCATGAACCATCTTTCTAGCTTGACATTCTCTTGACTTTTTGGACTCATGGAGGATGATATATGTGTAGGATGATGTAATGTGCTAGGCCCATGAAATGATGTGTTCTGATCCAAAAATGAGTGTGCATCATGCTGAATTCAAGTTGGAAGGCCATGCAATTGTGTATGAAAAATGGAAGTGGAAAACATCCAAATGGTCCTTCAACTTGCACCCATGCTCTAGTCCTATGTTACTTTGGCCAAATGAGGTGATCTTGGATGTTTTGGAATGGTGAGGTCAAGGGAAACAAGTTTCATGTTGAACACTTTTTCATTTGAAGCTTGTATCATGATGAATTTTCAGTTGGAAGTTTGGGAAATCAAACATATTTGAAAATTTTCTAAGTCCCAAGTCAAATGTTCACTTTTTCCACCTTGAATAACTTTTTCTATGGACTTCAAATGAGAAGCGTTCTTTAATGAAAGTTGTAGCTCTTTCAAACCTATTCAATTTAGTCACAAATTTGACCTCATTTGGATTTTGCATGAAGGAGTTATGCATTTTAGAAGTTGAGGAAAATCACTTGTTCAATGGTATTGGGCCAAAATGACCTATAATGTTTCTTTTTGGCACATGCGTTTTCAAGTTGAATTTGAACTTCCTCCAAACATAAAAGTAGAAGTAAACATCTTGAATTTGATCATTAGAATTTAATGGATTTCATCTCATAAAAATTGAGCAAGTTATCGTCTTGGAAAGTTGACCTCAAAACTAGGGTTCAGACAAAATGACCTATCGTCTTTCACCATAAAATTGACTTTCCAAGCAAAACTACGTCTAGACTTCAACATTAAAGTTTTTTGGAATGTCATTTTGAGTAATGTTTCTCTTTTAATCATTATATATGACAAAAATTGAAGGAGATAGGGTCTATGGAACCCCAGTTTTGACTAGTTGACTTTCTCTGGTCAACCACCATGAACCATCTTTCTAGCTTGACATTCTCTTGACTTTTTGGACTCATGGAGGATGATATATGTGTAGGATGATGTAATGTGCTAGGCCCATGAAATGATGTGTTCTGATCCAAAATGAGTGTGCATCATGCTGAATTCAAGTTGGAAGGCCATGCAATTGTGTATGAAAAATGGAAGTGGAAAACATCCAAATGGTCCTTCAACTTGCACCCATGCTCTAGTCCTATGTTACTTTGGCCAAATGAGGTGATCTTGGATGTTTTGGAATGGTGAGGTCAAGGGAAACAAGTTTCATGTTGAACACTTTTTCATTTGAAGCTTGTATCATGATGAATTTTCAGTTGGAAGTTTGGGAAATCAAACATATTTGAAAATTTTCTAAGTCCCAAGTCAAATGTTCACTTTTTCCACCTTGAATAACTTTTTCTATGGACTTCAAATGAGAAGCGTTCTTTAATGAAAGTTGTAGCTCTTTCAAACCTATTCAATTTAGTCACAATTTGACCTCATTTGGATTTTGCATGAAGGAGTTATGCATTTTAGAAGTTGAGGAAAATCACTTGTTCAATGGTATTGGGCCAAAATGACCTATAATGTTTCTTTTTGGCACATGCGTTTTCAAGTTGAATTTGAACTTCCTCCAAACATAAAAGTAGAAGTAAACATCTTGAATTTGATCATTAGAATTTAATGGATTTCATCTCATAAAAATTGAGCAAGTTATCGTCTTGGAAAGTTGACCTCAAAACTAGGGTTCAGACAAAATGACCTATCGTCTTTCACCATAAAAATTGACTTTCCAAGCAAAACTACGTCTAGACTTCAACATTAAAGTTTTTTGGAATGTCATTTTGAGTAATGTTTCTCTTTTAATCATTTATATATGACAAAAATTGAAGGAGATAGGGTCTATGGAACCCCAGTTTTGACTAGTTGACTTTCTCTCTGTCAACCACCATGAACCATCTTTCTAGCTTGACATTCTCTTGACTTTTTGGACTCATGGAGGATGATATATGTGTAGGATGATGTAATGTGCTAGGCCCATGAAATGATGTGTTCTGATCCAAAAATGAGTGTGCATCATGCTGAATTCAAGTTGGAAGGCCATGCAATTGTGTATGAAAAATGGAAGTGGAAAACATCCAAATGGTCCTTCAACTTGCACCCATGCTCTAGTCCTATGTTACTTTGGCCAAATGAGGTGATCTTGGATGTTTTGGAATGGTGAGGTCAAGGGAAACAAGTTTCATGTTGAACACTTTTTCATTTGAAGCTTGTATCATGATGAATTTTCAGTTGGAAGTTTGGGAAATCAAACATATTTGAAAATTTTCTAAGTCCCAAGTCAAATGTTCACTTTTTCCACCTTGAATAACTTTTTCTATGGACTTCAAATGAGAAGCGTTCTTTAATGAAAGTTGTAGCTCTTTCAAACCTATTCAATTTAGTCACAAATTTGACCTCATTTGGATTTTGCATGAAGGAGTTATGCATTTTAGAAGTTGAGGAAAATCACTTGTTCAATGGTATTGGGCCAAAATGACCTATAATGTTTCTTTTGGCACATGCGTTTTCAAGTTGAATTTGAACTTCCTCCAAACATAAAAGTAGAAGTAAACATCTTGAATTTGATCATTAGAATTTAATGGATTTCATCTCATAAAAATTGAGCAAGTTATCGTCTTGGAAAGTTGACCTCAAAACTAGGGTTCAGACAAAATGACCTATCGTCTTTCACCATAAAAATTGACTTTCCAAGCAAAACTACGTCTAGACTTCAACATTAAAGTTTTTTGGAATGTCATTTTGAGTAATGTTTCTCTTGGAATCATTTTCATATGACAAAAATTGAAGGAGATAGGGTCTATGGAACCCCAGTTTTGACTAGTTGACTTTCTCTGGTCAACCACCATGAACCATCTTTCTAGCTTGACATTCTCTTGACTTTTTGGACTCATGGAGGATGATATATGTGTAGGATGATGTAATGTGCTAGGCCCATGAAATGATGTTCTGATCCAAAAATGAGTGTGCATCATGCTGAATTCAAGTTGGAAGGCCATGCAATTGTGTATGAAAAATGGAAGTGGAAAACATCCAAATGGTCCTTCAACTTGCACCCATGCTCTAGTCCTATGTTACTTTGGCCAAATGAGGTGATCTTGGATGTTTTGGAATGGTGAGGTCAAGGGAAACAAGTTTCATGTTGAACACTTTTTCATTTGAAGCTTGTATCATGATGAATTTTCAGTTGGAAGTTTGGGAAATCAAACATATTTGAAAATTTTCTAAGTCCCAAGTCAAATGTTCACTTTTTCCACCTTGAATAACTTTTTCTATGGACTTCAAATGAGAAGCGTTCTTTAATGAAAGTTGTAGCTCTTTCAAACCTATTCAATTTAGTCACAAATTTGACCTCATTTGGATTTTGCATGAAGGAGTTATGCATTTTAGAAGTTGAGGAAAATCACTTGTTCAATGGTATTGGGCCAAAATGACCTATAATGTTTCTTTTTGGCACATGCGTTTTCAAGTTGAATTTGAACTTCCTCCAAACATAAAAGTAGAAGTAAACATCTTGAATTTGATCATTAGAATTTAATGGATTTCATCTCATAAAAATTGAGCAAGTTATCGTCTTGGAAAGTTGACCTCAAAACTAGGGTTCAGACAAAATGACCTATCGTCTTTCACCATAAAATTGACTTTCCAAGCAAAACTACGTCTAGACTTCAACATTAAAGTTTTTTGGAATGTCATTTTGAGTAATGTTTCTCTTTTAATCATTTATATATGACAAAAATTGAAGGAGATAGGGTCTATGGAACCCCAGTTTTGACTAGTTGACTTTCTCTGGTCAACCACCATGAACCATCTTTCTAGCTTGACATTCTCTTGACTTTTTGGACTCATGGAGGATGATATATGTGTAGGATGATGTAATGTGCTAGGCCCATGAAATGATGTGTTCTGATCCAAAAATGAGTGTGCATCATGCTGAATTCAAGTTGGAAGGCCATGCAATTGTGTATGAAAAATGGAAGTGGAAAACATCCAAATGGTCCTTCAACTTGCACCCATGCTCTAGTCCTATGTTACTTTGGCCAAATGAGGTGATCTTGGATGTTTTGGAATGGTGAGGTCAAGGGAAACAAGTTTCATGTTGAACACTTTTTCATTTGAAGCTTGTATCATGATGAATTTTCAGTTGGAAGTTTGGGAAATCAAACATATTTGAAAATTTTCTAAGTCCCAAGTCAAATGTTCACTTTTTCCACCTTGAATAACTTTTTCTATGGACTTCAAATGAGAAGCGTTCTTTAATGAAAGTTGTAGCTCTTTCAAACCTATTCAATTTAGTCACAAATTTGACCTCATTTGGATTTTGCATGAAGGAGTTATGCATTTTAGAAGTTGAGGAAAATCACTTGTTCAATGGTATTGGGCCAAAATGACCTATAATGTTTCTTTTTGGCACATGCGTTTTCAAGTTGAATTTGAACTTCCTCCAAACATAAAAGTAGAAGTAAACATCTTGAATTTGATCATTAGAATTTAATGGATTTCATCTCATAAAAATTGAGCAAGTTATCGTCTTGGAAAGTTGACCTCAAAACTAGGGTTCAGACAAAATGACCTATCGTCTTTCACCATAAAAATTGACTTTCCAAGCAAAACTACGTCTAGACTTCAACATTAAAGTTTTTTGGAATGTCATTTTGAGTAATGTTTCTCTTTTAATCATTTATATATGACAAAAATTGAAGGAGATAGGGTCTATGGAACCCCAGTTTTGACTAGTTGACTTTCTCTGGTCAACCACCATGAACCATCTTTCTAGCTTGACATTCTCTTGACTTTTTGGACTCATGGAGGATGATATATGTGTAGGATGATGTAATGTGCTAGGCCCATGAAATGATGTGTTCTGATCCAAAAATGAGTGTGCATCATGCTGAATTCAAGTTGGAAGGCCATGCAATTGTGTATGAAAAATGGAAGTGGAAAACATCCAAATGGTCCTTCAACTTGCACCCATGCTCTAGTCCTATGTTACTTTGGCCAAATGAGGTGATCTTGGATGTTTTGGAATGGTGAGGTCAAGGGAAACAAGTTTCATGTTGAACACTTTTTCATTTGAAGCTTGTATCATGATGAATTTTCAGTTGGAAGTTTGGGAAATCAAACATATTTGAAAATTTTCTAAGTCCCAAGTCAAATGTTCACTTTTTCCACCTTGAATAACTTTTTCTATGGACTTCAAATGAGAAGCGTTCTTTAATGAAAGTTGTAGCTCTTTCAAACCTATTCAATTTAGTCACAAATTTGACCTCATTTGGATTTTGCATGAAGGAGTTATGCATTTTAGAAGTTGAGGAAAATCACTTGTTCAATGGTATTGGGCCAAAATGACCTATAATGTTTCTTTTTGCACATGCGTTTTCAAGTTGAATTTGAACTTCCTCCAAACATAAAAGTAGAAGTAAACATCTTGAATTTGATCATTAGAATTTAATGGATTTCATCTCATAAAAATTGAGCAAGTTATCGTCTTGGAAAGTTGACCTCAAAACTAGGGTTCAGACAAAATGACCTATCGTCTTTCACCATAAAATTGACTTTCCAAGCAAAACTACGTCTAGACTTCAACATTAAAGTTTTTTGGAATGTCATTTTGAGTAATGTTTCTCTTTTAATCATTTATATATGACAAAATTGAAGGAGATAGGGTCTATGGAACCCCAGTTTTGACTAGTTGACTTTCTCTGGTCAACCACCATGAACCATCTTTCTAGCTTGACATTCTCTTGACTTTTTGGACTCATGGAGGATGATATATGTGTAGGATGATGTAATGTGCTAGGCCCATGAAATGATGTGTTCTGATCCAAAAATGAGTGTGCATCATGCTGAATTCAAGTTGGAAGGCCATGCAATTGTGTATGAAAAATGGAAGTGGAAAACATCCAAATGGTCCTTCAACTTGCACCCATGCTCTAGTCCTATGTTACTTTGGCCAAATGAGGTGATCTTGGATGTTTTGGAATGGTGAGGTCAAGGGAAACAAGTTTCATGTTGAACACTTTTTCATTTGAAGCTTGTATCATGATGAATTTTCAGTTGGAAGTTTGGGAAATCAAACATATTTGAAAATTTTCTAAGTCCCAAGTCAAATGTTCACTTTTTCCACCTTGAATAACTTTTTCTATGGACTTCAAATGAGAAGCGTTCTTTAATGAAAGTTGTAGCTCTTTCAAACCTATTCAATTTAGTCACAAATTTGACCTCATTTGGATTTTGCATGAAGGAGTTATGCATTTTAGAAGTTGAGGAAAATCACTTGTTCAATGGTATTGGGCCAAAATGACCTATAATGTTTCTTTTTGGCACATGCGTTTTCAAGTTGAATTTGAACTTCCTCCAAACATAAAAGTAGAAGTAAACATCTTGAATTTGATCATTAGAATTTAATGGATTTCATCTCATAAAAATTGAGCAAGTTATCGTCTTGGAAAGTGACCTCAAAACTAGGGTTCAGACAAAATGACCTATCGTCTTTCACCATAAAAATTGACTTTCCAAGCAAAACTACGTCTAGACTTCAACATTAAAGTTTTTTGGAATGTCATTTTGAGTAATGTTTCTCTTTTAATCATTTATATATGACAAAAATTGAAGGAGATAGGGTCTATGGAACCCCAGTTTTGACTAGTTGACTTTCTCTGGTCAACCACCATGAACCATCTTTCTAGCTTGACATTCTCTTGACTTTTTGGACTCATGGAGGATGATATATGTGTAGGATGATGTAATGTGCTAGGCCCATGAAATGATGTGTTCTGATCCAAAAATGAGTGTGCATCATGCTGAATTCAAGTTGGAAGGCCATGCAATTGTGTATGAAAAATGGAAGTGGAAAACATCCAAATGGTCCTTCAACTTGCACCCATGCTCTAGTCCTATGTTACTTTGGCCAAATGAGGTGATCTTGGATGTTTTGGAATGGTGAGGTCAAGGGAAACAAGTTTCATGTTGAACACTTTTTCATTTGAAGCTTGTATCATGATGAATTTTCAGTTGGAAGTTTGGGAAATCAAACATATTTGAAAATTTTCTAAGTCCCAAGTCAAATTTCACTTTTTCCACCTTGAATAACTTTTTCTATGGACTTCAAATGAGAAGCGTTCTTTAATGAAAGTTGTAGCTCTTTCAAACCTATTCAATTTAGTCACAAATTTGACCTCATTTGGATTTTGCATGAAGGAGTTATGCATTTTAGAAGTTGAGGAAAATCACTTGTTCAATGGTATTGGGCCAAAATGACCTATAATGTTTCTTTTTGGCACATGCGTTTTCAAGTTGAATTTGAACTTCCTCCAAACATAAAAGTAGAAGTAAACATCTTGAATTTGATCATTAGAATTTAATGGATTTCATCTCATAAAAATTGAGCAAGTTATCGTCTTGGAAAGTTGACCTCAAAACTAGGGTTCAGACAAAATGACCTATCGTCTTTCACCATAAAATTGACTTTCCAAGCAAAACTACGTCTAGACTTCAACATTAAAGTTTTTTGGAATGTCATTTTGAGTAATGTTTCTCTTTTAATCATTTATATATGACAAAAATTGAAGGAGATAGGGTCTATGGAACCCCAGTTTTGACTAGTTGACTTTCTCTGGTCAACCACCATGAACCATCTTTCTAGCTTGACATTCTCTTGACTTTTTGGACTCATGGAGGATGATATATGTGTAGGATGATGTAATGTGCTAGGCCCATGAAATGATGTGTTCTGATCCAAAAATGAGTGTGCATCATGCTGAATTCAAGTTGGAAGGCCATGCAATTGTGTATGAAAAATGGAAGTGGAAAACATCCAAATGGTCCTTCAACTTGCACCCATGCTCTAGTCCTATGTTACTTTGGCCAAATGAGGTGATCTTGGATGTTTTGGAATGGTGAGGTCAAGGGAAACAGTTTCATGTTGAACACTTTTTCATTTGAAGCTTGTATCATGATGAATTTTCAGTTGGAAGTTTGGGAAATCAAACATATTTGAAAATTTTCTAAGTCCCAAGTCAAATGTTCACTTTTTCCACCTTGAATAACTTTTTCTATGGACTTCAAATGAGAAGCGTTCTTTAATGAAAGTTGTAGCTCTTTCAAACCTATTCAATTTAGTCACAAATTTGACCTCATTTGGATTTTGCATGAAGGAGTTATGCATTTTAGAAGTTGAGGAAAATCACTTGTTCAATGGTATTGGGCCAAAATGACCTATAATGTTTCTTTTTGGCACATGCGTTTTCAAGTTGAATTTGAACTTCCTCCAAACATAAAAGTAGAAGTAAACATCTTGAATTTGATCATTAGAATTTAATGGATTTCATCTCATAAAAATTGAGCAAGTTATCGTCTTGGAAAGTTGACCTCAAAACTAGGGTTCAGACAAAATGACCTATCGTCTTTCACCATAAAAATTGACTTTCCAAGCAAAACTACGTCTAGACTTCAACATTAAAGTTTTTTGGAATGTCATTTTGAGTATGTTTCTCTTTTAATCATTTATATATGACAAAAATTGAAGGAGATAGGGTCTATGGAACCCCAGTTTTGACTAGTTGACTTTCTCTGGTCAACCACCATGAACCATCTTTCTAGCTTGACATTCTCTTGACTTTTTGGACTCATGGAGGATGATATATGTGTAGGATGATGTAATGTGCTAGGCCCATGAAATGATGTGTTCTGATCCAAAAATGAGTGTGCATCATGCTGAATTCAAGTTGGAAGGCCATGCAATTGTGTATGAAAAATGGAAGTGGAAAACATCCAAATGGTCCTTCAACTTGCACCCATGCTCTAGTCCTATGTTACTTTGGCCAAATGAGGTGATCTTGGATGTTTTGGAATGGTGAGGTCAAGGGAAACAAGTTTCATGTTGAACACTTTTTCATTTGAAGCTTGTATCATGATGAATTTTCAGTTGGAAGTTTGGGAAATCAAACATATTTGAAAATTTTCTAAGTCCCAAGTCAAATGTTCACTTTTTCCACCTTGAATAACTTTTTCTATGGACTTCAAATGAGAAGCGTTCTTTAATGAAAGTTGTAGCTCTTTCAAACCTATTCAATTTAGTCACAAATTTGACCTCATTTGGATTTTGCATGAAGGAGTTATGCATTTTAGAAGTTGAGGAAAATCACTTGTTCAATGGTATTGGGCCAAAATGACCTATAATGTTTCTTTTTGGCACATGCGTTTTCAAGTTGAATTTGAACTTCCTCCAAACATAAAAGTAGAAGTAAACATCTTGAATTTGATCATTAGAATTTAATGGATTTCATCTCATAAAATTGAGCAAGTTATCGTCTTGGAAAGTTGACCTCAAAACTAGGGTTCAGACAAAATGACCTATCGTCTTTCACCATAAAAATTGACTTTCCAAGCAAAACTACGTCTAGACTTCAACATTAAAGTTTTTTGGAATGTCATTTTGAGTAATGTTTCTCTTTTAATCATTTATATATGACAAAAATTGAAGGAGATAGGGTCTATGGAACCCCAGTTTTGACTAGTTGACTTTCTCTGGTCAACCACCATGAACCATCTTTCTAGCTTGACATTCTCTTGACTTTTTGGACTCATGGAGGATGATATATGTGTAGGATGATGTAATGTGCTAGGCCCATGAAATGATGTGTTCTGATCCAAAATGAGTGTGCATCATGCTGAATTCAAGTTGGAAGGCCATGCAATTGTGTATGAAAAATGGAAGTGGAAAACATCCAAATGGTCCTTCAACTTGCACCCATGCTCTAGTCCTATGTTACTTTGGCCAAATGAGGTGATCTTGGATGTTTTGGAATGGTGAGGTCAAGGGAAACAAGTTTCATGTTGAACACTTTTTCATTTGAAGCTTGTATCATGATGAATTTTCAGTTGGAAGTTTGGGAAATCAAACATATTTGAAAATTTTCTAAGTCCCAAGTCAAATGTTCACTTTTTCCACCTTGAATAACTTTTTCTATGGACTTCAAATGAGAAGCGTTCTTTAATGAAAGTTGTAGCTCTTTCAAACCTATTCAATTTAGTCACAAATTTGACCTCATTTGGATTTTGCATGAAGGAGTTATGCATTTTAGAAGTTGAGGAAAATCACTTGTTCAATGGTATTGGGCCAAAATGACCTATAATGTTTCTTTTTGGCACATGCGTTTTCAAGTTGAATTTGAACTTCCTCCAAACATAAAAGTAGAAGTAAACATCTTGAATTTGATCATTAGAATTTAATGGATTTCATCTCATAAAATTGAGCAAGTTATCGTCTTGGAAAGTTGACCTCAAAACTAGGGTTCAGACAAAATGACCTATCGTCTTTCACCATAAAAATTGACTTTCCAAGCAAAACTACGTCTAGACTTCAACATTAAAGTTTTTGGAATGTCATTTTGAGTAATGTTTCTCTTTTAATCATTTATATATGACAAAAATTGAAGGAGATAGGGTCTATGGAACCCCATTTTTGACTAGTTGACTTTCTCTGGTCAACCACCATGAACCATCTTTCTAGCTTGACATTCTCTTGACTTTTTGGACTCATGGAGGATGATATATGTGTAGGATGATGTAATGTGCTAGGCCCATGAAATGATGTGTTCTGATCCAAAAATGAGTGTGCATCATGCTGAATTCAAGTTGGAAGGCCATGCAATTGTGTATGAAAAATGGAAGTGGAAAACATCCAAATGGTCCTTCAACTTGCACCCATGCTCTAGTCCTATGTTACTTTGGCCAAATGAGGTGATCTTGGATGTTTTGGAATGGTGAGGTCAAGGGAAACAAGTTTCATGTTGAACACTTTTTCATTTGAAGCTTGTATCATGATGAATTTTCAGTTGGAAGTTTGGGAAATCAAACATATTTGAAAATTTTCTAAGTCCCAAGTCAAATGTTCACTTTTTCCACCTTGATGACCTCATTTGGATTTTGCATGAAGGAGTTATGCATTTTAGAAGTTGAGGAAAATCACTTGTTCAATGGTATTGGGCCAAAATGACCTATAATGTTTCTTTTTGGCACATGCGTTTTCAAGTTGAATTTGAACTTCCTCCAAACATAAAAGTAGAAGTAAACATCTTGAATTTGATCATTAGAATTTAATGGATTTCATCTCATAAAAATTGAGCAAGTTATCGTCTTGGAAAGTTGACCTCAAAACTAGGGTTCAGACAAAATGACCTATCGTCTTTCACCATAAAAATTGACTTTCCAAGCAAAACTACGTCTAGACTTCAACATTAAAGTTTTTTGGAATGTCATTTTGAGTAATGTTTCTCTTAATCATTTAATATGACAAAAATTGAAGGAGATAGGGTCTATGGAACCCCAGTTTTGACTAGTTGACTTTCTCTGGTCAACCACCATGAACCATCTTTCTAGCTTGACATTCTCTTGACTTTTTGGACTCATGGAGGATGATATATGTGTAGGATGATGTAATGTGCTAGGCCCATGAAATGATGTGTTCTGATCCAAAATGAGTGTGCATCATGCTGAATTCAAGTTGGAAGGCCATGCAATTGTGTATGAAAAATGGAAGTGGAAAACATCCAAATGGTCCTTCAACTTGCACCCATGCTCTAGTCCTATGTTACTTTGGCCAAATGAGGTGATCTTGGATGTTTTGGAATGGTGAGGTCAAGGGAAACAAGTTTCATGTTGAACACTTTTTCATTTGAAGCTTGTATCATGATGAATTTTCAGTTGGAAGTTTGGGAAATCAAACATATTTGAAAATTTTCTAAGTCCCAAGTCAAATGTTCACTTTTTCCACCTTGAATAACTTTTTCTATGGACTTCAAATGAGAAGCGTTCTTTAATGAAAGTTGTAGCTCTTTCAAACCTATTCAATTTAGTCACAAATTTGACCTCATTTGGATTTTGCATGAAGGAGTTATGCATTTTAGAAGTTGAGGAAAATCACTTGTTCAATGGTATTGGGCCAAAATGACCTATAATGTTTCTTTTTGGCACATGCGTTTTCAAGTTGAATTTGAACTTCCTCCAAACATAAAAGTAGAAGTAAACATCTTGAATTTGATCATTAGAATTTAATGGATTTCATCTCATAAAATTGAGCAAGTTATCGTCTTGGAAAGTTGACCTCAAAACTAGGGTTCAGACAAAATGACCTATCGTCTTTCACCATAAAATTGACTTTCCAAGCAAAACTACGTCTAGACTTCAACATTAAAGTTTTTTGGAATGTCATTTTGAGTAATGTTTCTCTTTTAATCATTTATATATGACAAAATTGAAGGAGATAGGGTCTATGGAACCCCAGTTTTGACTAGTTGACTTTCTCTGGTCAACCACCATGAACCATCTTTCTAGCTTGACATTCTCTTGACTTTTTGGACTCATGGAGGATGATATATGTGTAGGATGATGTAATGTGCTAGGCCCATGAAATGATGTGTTCTGATCCAAAAATGAGTGTGCATCATGCTGAATTCAAGTTGGAAGGCCATGCAATTGTGTATGAAAAATGGAAGTGGAAAACATCCAAATGGTCCTTCAACTTGCACCCATGCTCTAGTCCTATGTTACTTTGGCCAAATGAGGTGATCTTGGATGTTTTGGAATGGTGAGGTCAAGGGAAACAAGTTCATGTTGAACACTTTTTCATTTGAAGCTTGTATCATGATGAATTTTCAGTTGGAAGTTTGGGAAATCAAACATATTTGAAAATTTTCTAAGTCCCAAGTCAAATGTTCACTTTTTCCACCTTGAATAACTTTTTCTATGGACTTCAAATGAGAAGCGTTCTTTAATGAAAGTTGTAGCTCTTTCAAACCTATTCAATTTAGTCACAAATTTGACCTCATTTGGATTTTGCATGAAGGAGTTATGCATTTTAGAAGTTGAGGAAAATCACTTGTTCAATGGTATTGGGCCAAAATGACCTATAATGTTTCTTTTTGGCACATGCGTTTTCAAGTTGAATTTGAACTTCCTCCAAACATAAAAGTAGAAGTAAACATCTTGAATTTGATCATTAGAATTTAATGGATTTCATCTCATAAAATTGAGCAAGTTATCGTCTTGGAAAGTTGACCTCAAAACTAGGGTTCAGACAAAATGACCCTATCGTCTTTCACCATAAAAATGACTTTCCAAGCAAAACTACGTCTAGACTTCAACATTAAAGTTTTTTGGAATGTCATTTTGAGTAATGTTTCTCTTTTAATCATTTTATATGACAAAAATTGAAGGAGATAGGGTCTATGGAACCCCAGTTTTGACTAGTTGACTTTCTCTGGTCAACCACCATGAACCATCTTTCTAGCTTGACATTCTCTTGACTTTTTGGACTCATGGAGGATGATATGTGTAGGATGATGTAATGTGCTAGGCCCATGAAATGATGTGTTCTGATCCAAAAATGAGTGTGCATCATGCTGAATTCAAGTTGGAAGGCCATGCAATTGTGTATGAAAAATGGAAGTGGAAAACATCCAAATGGTCCTTCAACTTGCACCCATGCTCTAGTCCTATGTTACTTTGGCCAAATGAGGTGATCTTGGATGTTTTGGAATGGTGAGGTCAAGGGAAACAAGTTTCATGTTGAACACTTTTTCATTTGAAGCTTGTATCATGATGAATTTTCAGTTGGAAGTTTGGAAATCAAACATATTTGAAAATTTTCTAAGTCCCAAGTCAAATGTTCACTTTTTCCACCTTGAATAACTTTTTCTATGGACTTCAAATGAGAAGCGTTCTTTAATGAAAGTTGTAGCTCTTTCAAACCTATTCAATTTAGTCACAAATTTGACCTCATTTGGATTTTGCATGAAGGAGTTATGCATTTTAGAAGTTGAGGAAAATCACTTGTTCAATGGTATTGGGCCAAAATGACCTATAATGTTTCTTTTTGGCACATGCGTTTTCAAGTTGAATTTGAACTTCCTCCAAACATAAAAGTAGAAGTAAACATCTTGAATTTGATCATTAGAATTTAATGGATTTCATCTCATAAAAATTGAGCAAGTTATCGTCTTGGAAAGTTGACCTCAAAACTAGGGTTCAGACAAAATGACCTATCGTCTTTCACCATAAAAATTGACTTTCCAAGCAAAACTACGTCTAGACTTCAACATTAAAGTTTTTGGAATGTCATTTTGAGTAATGTTTCTCTTTAATCATTTATATATGACAAAAATTGAAGGAGATAGGGTCTATGGAACCCCAGTTTTGACTAGTTGACTTTCTCTGGTCAACCACCATGAACCATCTTTCTAGCTTGACATTCTCTTGACTTTTTGGACTCATGGAGGATGATATATGTGTAGGATGATGTAATGTGCTAGGCCCATGAAATGATGTGTTCTGATCCAAAAATGAGTGTGCATCATGCTGAATTCAAGTTGGAAGGCCATGCAATTGTGTATGAAAAATGGAAGTGGAAAACATCCAAATGGTCCTTCAACTTGCACCCATGCTCTAGTCCTATGTTATAGCTAGGGAAAAGATGGGTGAGTTAGTTAAAAAGGCAAAGGTGTAGGAAGGAGAAGAAAAACTTTGGCCAAATGAGGTGATCTTGGATGTTTTGGAATGGTGAGGTCAAGGGAAACAACTTTCATGTTGAACACTTTTTCATTTGAAGCTTGTATCATGATGAATTTTCAGTTGGAAGTTTGGGAAATCAAACATATTTGAAAATTTTCTAAGTCCCAAGTCAAATGTTCACTTTTTCCACCTTGAATAACTTTTTCTATGGACTTCAAATGAGAAGCGTTCTTTAATGAAAGTTGTAGCTCTTTCAAACCTATTCAATTTAGTCACAAATTTGACCTCATTTGGATTTTGCATGAAGGAGTTATGCATTTTAGAAGTTGAGGAAAATCACTTGTTCAATGGTATTGGGCCAAAATGACCTATAATGTTTCTTTTGGCACATGCGTTTCAAGTTGAATTTGAACTTCCTCCAAACATAAAAGTAGAAGTAAACATCTTGAATTTGATCATTAGAATTTAATGGATTTCATCTCATAAAAATTGAGCAAGTTATCGTCTTGGAAAGTTGACCTCAAAACTAGGGTTCAGACAAAATGACCTATCGTCTTTCACCATAAAAATTGACTTTCCAAGCAAAACTACGTCTAGACTTCAACATTAAAGTTTTTTGGAATGTCATTTTGAGTAATGTTTCTCTTTTAATCATTTATATATGACAAAAATTGAAGGAGATAGGGTCTATGGAACCCCAGTTTTGACTAGTTGACTTTCTCTGGTCAACCACCATGAACCATCTTTCTAGCTTGACATTCTCTTGACTTTTTGGACTCATGGAGGATGATATATGTGTAGGATGATGTAATGTGCTAGGCCCATGAAATGATGTGTTCTGATCCAAAAATGAGTGTGCATCATGCTGAATTCAAGTTGGAAGGCCATGCAATTGTGTATGAAAAATGGAAGTGGAAAACATCCAAATGGTCCTTCAACTTGCACCCATGCTCTAGTCCTATGTTACTTTGGCCAAATGAGGTGATCTTGGATGTTTTGGAATGGTGAGGTCAAGGGAAACAAGTTTCATGTTGAACACTTTTTCATTTGAAGCTTGTATCATGATGAATTTTCAGTTGGAAGTTTGGGAAATCAAACATATTTGAAAATTTTCTAAGTCCCAAGTCAAATGTTCACTTTTTCCACCTTGAATAACTTTTTCTATGGACTTCAAATGAGAAGCGTTCTTTAATGAAAGTTGTAGCTCTTTCAAACCTATTCAATTTAGTCACAAATTTGACCTCATTTGGATTTTGCATGAAGGAGTTATGCATTTTAGAAGTTGAGGAAAATCACTTGTTCAATGGTATTGGGCCAAAATGACCTATAATGTTTCTTTTTGGCACATGCGTTTTCAAGTTGAATTTGAACTTCCTCCAAACATAAAAGTAGAAGTAAACATCTTGAATTTGATCATTAGAATTTAATGGATTTCATCTCATAAAAATTGAGCAAGTTATCGTCTTGGAAAGTTGACCTCAAAACTAGGGTTCAGACAAAATGACCTATCGTCTTTCACCATAAAATTGACTTTCCAAGCAAAACTACGTCTAGACTTCAACATTAAAGTTTTTTGGAATGTCATTTTGAGTAATGTTTCTCTTTTAATCATTTATATATGACAAAAATTGAAGGAGATAGGGTCTATGGAACCCCAGTTTTGACTAGTTGACTTTCTCTGGTCAACCACCATGAACCATCTTTCTAGCTTGACATTCTCTTGACTTTTTGGACTCATGGAGGATGATATATGTGTAGGATGATGTAATGTGCTAGGCCCATGAAATGATGTGTTCTGATCCAAAAATGAGTGTGCATCATGCTGAATTCAAGTTGGAAGGCCATGCAATTGTGTATGAAAATGGAAGTGGAAAACATCCAAATGGTCCTTCAACTTGCACCCATGCTCTAGTCCTATGTTACTTTGGCCAAATGAGGTGATCTTGGATGTTTTGGAATGGTGAGGTCAAGGGAAACAAGTTTCATGTTGAACACTTTTTCATTTGAAGCTTGTATCATGATGAATTTTCAGTTGGAAGTTTGGGAAATCAAACATATTTGAAAATTTTCTAAGTCCCAAGTCAAATGTTCACTTTTTCCACCTTGAATAACTTTTTCTATGGACTTCAAATGAGAAGCGTTCTTTAATGAAAGTTGTAGCTCTTTCAAACCTATTCAATTTAGTCACAAATTTGACCTCATTTGGATTTTGCATGAAGGAGTTATGCATTTTAGAAGTTGAGGAAATCACTTGTTCAATGGTATTGGGCCAAAATGACCTATAATGTTTCTTTTTGGCACATGCGTTTTCAAGTTGAATTTGAACTTCCTCCAAACATAAAAGTAGAAGTAAACATCTTGAATTTGATCATTAGAATTTAATGGATTTCATCTCATAAAAATTGAGCAAGTTATCGTCTTGGAAAGTTGACCTCAAAACTAGGGTTCAGACAAAATGACCTATAGTCTTTCACCATAAAAATTGACTTTCCAAGCAAAACTACGTCTAGACTTCAACATTAAAGTTTTTTGGAATGTCATTTTGAGTATGTTTCTCTTTTAATCATTTATATGACAAAAATTGAAGGAGATAGGGTCTATGGAACCCCAGTTTTGACTAGTTGACTTTCTCTGGTCAACCACCATGAACCATCTTTCTAGCTTGACATTCTCTTGACTTTTTGGACTCATGGAGGATGATATGTGTAGGATGATGTAATGTGCTAGGCCCATGAAATGATGTGTTCTGATCCAAAAATGAGTGTGCATCATGCTGAATTCAAGTGGGCAGACGGTCAATTTCCAAGGTCCCATTAACGTAGTTGTAGTATGGAAGGCCATGCAATTGTGTATGAAAAATGGAAGTGGAAAACATCCAAATGGGAGGTGATCTTGGATGTTTTGGAATGGTGAGGTCAAGGGAAACAGTTTCATGTTGAACACTTTTTCATTTGAAGCTTGTATCATGATGAATTTTCAGTTGGAAGTTTGGGAAATCAAACATATTTGAAAATTTTCTAAGTCCCAAGTCAAATGTTCACTTTTTCCACCTTGAATAACTTTTTCTATGGACTTCAAATGAGAAGCGTTCTTTAATGATGATGAACGAAAGGGAGGGAGAAATTTGGGGGGGGAAGTTGTAGCTCTTTCAAACCTATTCAATTTAGTCACAAATTTGACCTCATTTGGATTTTGCATGAAGGAGTTATGCATTTTAGAAGTTGAGAAAATCACTTGTTCAATGGTATTGGGCCAAAATGACCTATAATGTTTCTTTTTGGCACATGCGTTTTCAAGTTGAATTTGAACTTCCTCCAAACATAAAAGTAGAAGTAAACATCTTGAATTTGATCATTAGAATTTAATGGATTTCATCTCATAAAAATTGAGCAAGTTATCGTCTTGGAAAGTTGACCTCAAAACTAGGGTTCAGACAAAATGACCTATCGTCTTTCACCATAAAAATGACTTTCCAAGCAAAACTACGTCTAGACTTCAACATTAAAGTTTTTTGGAATGTCATTTTGAGTAATGTTTCTCTTTTAATCATTTTATATGACAAAATTGAAGGAGATAGGGTCTATGGAACCCCAGTTTTGACTAGTTGACTTTCTCTGGTCAACCACCATGAACCATCTTTCTAGCTTGACATTCTCTTGACTTTTTGGACTCATGGAGGATGATATATGTGTAGGATGATGTAATGTGCTAGGCCCATGAAGATGTGTTCTGATCCAAAAATGAGTGTGCATCATGCTGAATTCAAGTTGGAAGGCCATGCAATTGTGTATGAAAAATGGAAGTGGAAAACATCCAAATGGTCCTTCAACTTGCACCCATGCTCTAGTCCTATGTTACTTTGGCCAAATGAGGTGATCTTGGATGTTTTGGAATGGTGAGGTCAAGGGAAACAACTTTCATGTTGAACACTTTTTCATTTGAAGCTTGTATCATGATGAATTTTCAGTTGGAAGTTTGGGAAATCAAACATATTTGAAATTTTCTAAGTCCCAAGTCAAATGTTCACTTTTTCCACCTTGAATAACTTTTTCTATGGACTTCAAATGAGAAGCGTTCTTTAATGAAAGTTGTAGCTCTTTCAAACCTATTCAATTTAGTCACAAATTTGACCTCATTTGGATTTTGCATGAAGGAGTTATGCATTTTAGAAGTTGAGGAAATCACTTGTTCAATGGTATTGGGCCAAAATGACCTATAATGTTTCTTTTTGGCACATGCGTTTTCAAGTTGAATTTGAACTTCCTCCAAACATAAAAGTAGAAGTAAACATCTTGAATTTGATCATTAGAATTTAATGGATTTCATCTCATAAAAATTGAGCAAGTTATCGTCTTGGAAAGTTGACCTCAAAACTAGGGTTCAGACAAAATGACCTATCGTCTTTCACCATAAAAATGACTTTCCAAGCAAAACTACGTCTAGACTTCAACATTAAAGTTTTTTGGAATGTCATTTTGAGTAATGTTTCTCTTTTAATCATTTATATGACAAAAATTGAAGGAGATAGGGTCTATGGAACCCCAGTTTTGACTAGTTGACTTTCTCTGGTCAACCACCATGAACCATCTTTCTAGCTTGACATTCTCTTGACTTTTTGGACTCATGGAGGATGATATATGTGTAGGATGATGTAATGTGCTAGGCCCATGAAATGATGTGTTCTGATCCAAAAATGAGTGTGCATCATGCTGAATTCAAGTTGGAAGGCCATGCAATTGTGTATGAAAAATGGAAGTGGAAAACATCCAAATGGTCCTTCAACTTGCACCCATGCTCTAGTCCTATGTTACTTTGGCCAAATGAGGTGATCTTGGATGTTTTGGAATGGTGAGGTCAAGGGAATCAACTTTCATGTTGAACACTTTTTCATTTGAAGCTTGTATCATGATGAATTTTCAGTTGGAAGTTTGGGAAATCAAACATATTTGAAAATTTTCTAAGTCCCAAGTCAAATGTTCACTTTTTCCACCTTGAATAACTTTTTCTATGGACTTCAAATGAGAAGCGTTCTTTAATGAAAGTTGTAGCTCTTTCAAACCTATTCAATTTAGTCACAAATTTGACCTCATTTGGATTTTGCATGAAGGAGTTATGCATTTTAGAAGTTTGATGGGGGGGAAGGGAAGGGGGGGGGGGTAATGGGGTGAAGGGGGGTGAGGAAAATCACTTGTTCAATGGTATTGGGCCAAAATGACCTATAATGTTTCTTTTTGGCACATGCGTTTTCAAGTTGAATTTGAACTTCCTCCAAACATAAAAGTAGAAGTAAACATCTTGAATTTGATCATTAGAATTTAATGGATTTCATCTCATAAAAATTGAGCAAGTTATCGTCTTGGAAAGTTGACCTCAAAACTAGGGTTCAGACAAAATGACCTATAGTCTTTCACCATAAAAATGACTTTCCAAGCAAAACTACGTCTAGACTTCAACATTAAAGTTTTTTGGAATGTCATTTTGAGTAACGTGTTCTCTTTTAATCATTTATATATGACAAAAATTGAAGGAGATAGGGTCTATGGAACCCCAGTTTTGACTAGTTGACTTTCTCTGGTCAACCACCATGAACCATCTTTCTAGCTTGACATTCTCTTGACTTTTTGGACTCATGGAGGATGATATATGTGTAGGATGATGTAATGTGCTAGGCCCATGAAATGATGTGTTCTGATCCAAAAATGAGTGTGCATCATGCTGAATTCAAGTTGGAAGGCCATGCAATTGTGTATGAAAAATGGAAGTGGAAAACATCCAAATGGTCCTTCAACTTGCACCCATGCTCTAGTCCTATGTTACTTTGGCCAAATGAGGTGATCTTGGATGTTTTGGAATGGTGAGGTCAAGGGAAACAATTTCATGTTGAACACTTTTTCATTTGAAGCTTGTATCATGATGAATTTTCAGTTGGAAGTTTGGGAAATCAAACATATTTGAAAATTTTCTAAGTCCCAAGTCAAATGTTCACTTTTTCCACCTTGAATAACTTTTTCTATGGACTTCAAATGAGAAGCGTTCTTTAATGAAAGTTGTAGCTCTTTCAAACCTATTCAATTTAGTCACAAATTTGACCTCATTTGGATTTTGCATGAAGGAGTTATGCATTTTAGAAGTTGAGGAAAATCACTTGTTCAATGGTATTGGGCCAAAATGACCTATAATGTTTCTTTTTGGCACATGCTTTCAAGTTGAATTTGAACTTCCTCCAAACATAAAAGTAGAAGTAAACATCTTGAATTTGATCATTAGAATTTAATGGATTTCATCTCATAAAAATGAGCAAGTTATCGTCTTGGAAAGTTGACCTCAAAACTAGGGTTCAGACAAAATGACCTATCGTCTTTCACCATAAAATTGACTTTCCAAGCAAAACTACGTCTAGACTTCAACATTAAAGTTTTTTGGAATGTCATTTTGAGTAACGTTTCTCTTTTAATCATTTATATATGACAAAATTGAAGGAGATAGGGTCTATGGAACCCTTTTTGACTAGTTGACTTTCTCTGGTCAACCACCATGAACCATCTTTCTAGCTTGACATTCTCTTGACTTTTTGGACTCATGGAGGATGATATATGTGTAGGATGATGTAATGTGCTAGGCCCATGAAATGATGTGTTCTGATCCAAAAATGAGTGTGCATCATGCTGAATTCAAGTTGGAAGGCCATGCAATTGTGTATGAAAATGGAAGTGGAAAACATCCAAATGGTCCTTCAACTTGCACCCATGCTCTAGTCCTATGTTACTTTGGCCAAATGAGGTGATCTTGGATGTTTTGGAATGGTGAGGTCAAGGAAACAACTTTCATGTTGAACACTTTTTCATTTGAAGCTTGTATCATGATGAATTTTCAGTTGGAAGTTTGGGAAATCAAACATATTTGAAAATTTTCTAAGTCCCAAGTCAAATGTTCACTTTTTCCACCTTGAATAACTTTTTCTATGGACTTCAAATGAGAAGCGTTCTTTGAAAGTTGTAGCTCTTTCAAACCTATTCAATTTAGTCACAAATTTGACCTCATTTGGATTTTGCATGAAGGAGTTATGCATTTTAGAAGTTGAGGAAAATCACTTGTTCAATGGTATTGGGCCAAAATGACCTATAATGTTTCTTTTTGGCACATGCATTTTCAAGTTGAATTTGAACTTCCTCCAAACATAAAAGTAGAAGTAAACATCTTGAATTTGATCATTAGAATTTAATGGATTTCATCTCATAAAAATTGAGCAAGTTATCGTCTTGGAAAGTTGACCTCAAAACTAGGGTTCAGACAAAATGACCTATCGTCTTTCACCATAAAAATTGACTTTCCAAGCAAAACTACGTCTAGACTTCAACATTAAAGTTTTTGGAATGTCATTTTGAGTAACGTTTCTCTTAAATCATTTTATATGACAAAAATTGAAGGAGATAGGGTCTATGGAACCCCAGTTTTGACTAGTTGACTTTCTCTGGTCAACCACCATGAACCATCTTTCTAGCTTGACATTCTCTTGACTTTTGGACTCATGGAGGATGATATATGTGTAGGATGATGTAATGTGCTAGGCCCATGAAATGATGTGTTCTGATCCAAAATGAGTGTGCATCATGCTGAATTCAAGTTGGAAGGCCATGCAATTGTGTATGAAAAATGGAAGTGGAAAACATCCAAATGGTCCTTCAACTTGCACCCATGCTCTAGTCCTATGTTACTTTGGCCAAATGAGGTGATCTTGGATGTTTTGGAATGGTGAGGTCAAGGGAAACAAGTTTCATGTTGAACACTTTTTCATTTGAAGCTTGTATCATGATGAATTTTCAGTTGGAAGTTTGGGAAATCAAACATATTTGAAAATTTTCTAAGTCCCAAGTCAAATGTTCACTTTTTCCACCTTGAATAACTTTTTCTATGGACTTCAAATGAGAAGCGTTCTTTAATGAAAGTTGTAGCTCTTTCAAACCTATTCAATTTAGTCACAAATTTGACCTCATTTGGATTTTGCATGAAGGAGTTATGCATTTTAGAAGTTGAGAAAATCACTTGTTCAATGGTATTGGGCCAAAATGACCTATAATGTTTCTTTTTGGCACATGCATTTTCAAGTTGAATTTGAACTTCCTCCAAACATAAAAGTAGAAGTAAACATCTTGAATTTGATCATTAGAATTTAATGGATTTCATCTCATAAAAATTGAGCAAGTTATCGTCTTGGAAAGTTGACCTCAAAACTAGGGTTCAGACAAAATGACCTATCGTCTTTCACCATAAAAATGACTTTCCAAGCAAAACTACGTCTAGACTTCAACATTAAAGTTTTTTGGAATGTCATTTTGAGTAATGTTTCTCTTTTAATCATTTATATATGACAAAATTGAAGGAGATAGGGTCTATGGAACCCCAGTTTTGACTAGTTGACTTTCTCTGGTCAACCACCATGAACCATCTTTCTAGCTTGACATTCTCTTGACTTTTTGGACTCATGGAGGATGATATATGTGTAGGATGATGTAATGTGCTAGGCCCATGAAATGATGTGTTCTGATCCAAAAATGAGTGTGCATCATGCTGAATTCAAGTTGGAAGGCCATGCAATTGTGTATGAAAAATGGAAGTGGAAAACATCCAAATGGTCCTTCAACTTGCACCCATGCTCTAGTCCTATGTTACTTTGGCCAAATGAGGTGATCTTGGATGTTTTTGAATGGTGAGGTCAAGGGAAACAACTTTCATGTTGAACACTTTTTCATTTGAAGCTTGTATCATGATGAATTTTCAGTTGGAAGTTTGGGAAATCAAACATATTTGAAAATTTTCTAAGTCCCAAGTCAAATGTTCACTTTTTCCACCTTGAATAACTTTTTCTATGGACTTCAAATGAGAAGCGTTCTTTAATGAAAGTTGTAGCTCTTTCAAACCTATTCAATTTAGTCACAAATTTGACCTCATTTGGATTTTGCATGAAGGAGTTATGCATTTTAGAAGTTGAGGAAAATCACTTGTTCAATGGTATTGGGCCAAAATGACCTATAATGTTTCTTTTTGGCACATGCATTTTCAAGTTGAATTTGAACTTCCTCCAAACATAAAAGTAGAAGTAAACATCTTGAATTTGATCATTAGAATTTAATGGATTTCATCTCATAAAAATTGAGCAAGTTATCGTCTTGGAAAGTTGACCTCAAAACTAGGGTTCAGACAAAATGACCTATAGTCTTTCACCATAAAAATGACTTTCCAAGCAAAACTACGTCTAGACTTCAACATTAAAGTTTTTTTGAATGTCATTTTGAGTAAAGTTTCTCTTTTAATCATTTTCATATGACAAAATTGAAGGAGATAGGGTCTATGGAACCCCAGTTTTAGATTAGCTTTTAGTTTTCCCAGTTTATGTTCGTTTGACTAGTTGACTTTCTCTGGTCAACCACCATGAACCATCTTTCTAGCTTGACATTCTCTTGACTTTTTGGACTCATGGAGGATATAATGTGTAGGATGATGTAATGTGCTAGGCCCATGAAATGATGTGTTCTGATCCAAAAATGAGTGTGCATCATGCTGATTCAGTTGGAAGGCCATGCAATTGTGTATGAAAAATGGAAGTGGG